>NC_049217.1:28350469-28487969 GCF_013347855.1 Anguilla anguilla | reverse complement strand
CAATATGAAACATGTTCATAAATTTTGTTTTGAATAATTGTTCAAATATAATAATGATGTAAAACCATTCATTTCAAATAAATGCATGAAAAAATGTATGGAAAATGTTGGAAAATATTTCGATATTAATATAAAATATTGGAGGACCACGCACGCACTGTGTAACACACTTGTGGGGACTCTTCTCTCAAATGGTCTTTCTACCTTCTGGATCAAACAGTAAGGAAAAGCAGCCTGAGAAAGAACTCGGTCTGTTTGCCACGGTTAGGAAAGGTGCTTTTCAGCGCTCGAGAGCTCCTTTGAAACGCCTGGCCTTCGAGCACTGAATGACTCATCAGAGGTCCGGTCCCCTGCAGCACCCGAAAACCCCTTCCTGTAAGAGCGGTCTCCTGCTGCAGGGCCCCCTGCTGCATCGAACGGCGCGTTGTTCACAGAGACCCGCGGGTCGCATGCTTCCCCCTGGCCCCCGGTGCGCAGTCTCACGCCGGCGGCGGCTAGCCTCCGAGCTAGCGCCGGCCCGCTTCGTGGGAAAAAGTGATTCACCTTCAACATGAGGCGTTTGCATAATGACCTGCTGAACGCAGCCACACCCCCCTCCTCATCCCCCCATCCCCCAGCCTGCCCCAGCCCAACCTCTGCTGCAGGGTGTCACTGCTGCCCAAACAGCTAGATGCAGAAGGAGGGGGGGGGGGGACTCACTTTTTCCGCCCGTCTCGCTAAGCTGAACGCTAACGCTACGCTGGGCCTGTGGGAGAGCGTGTGAGAGGCAGCTGGGCTCATCGGAGGCCCACTCAGTGCGCTCACTTACCCACGCCGCCCGGTCCACCTCCGATGAGACGCTACGGCTGCTTGTTTATTTCACCGAGGCCCGCTCTCTTCTGCTCTCCCGCCCTGAACGTGTTCCTCTGCGCTGGGGCTGGGGCTCTATGAGCGTGGAGCGGGGTGGCATTAACACGACAGAGTGTGTGTGTGTGTGTGTGTGTGTGTGCGTGTGGGTGTGTGTGTGTATGTGTGTCCGTGGGCGTTGTGTGTGTGTGTGTGCGTGTGCGCGTGCGTGTGTGCGCGCGTGTGTGTGTGTGTGTGTGTGTGTGTATATGTGTGTGTGTGTGCGTGTGTGTGTGTGTATATGTGTGTGTATATGTGTGTGTGTCTGTGTGTATGCGTGTGTGTGCGTGCGTGTGCGTGTGTATGTGTATGTGTGTGTGTGTGTGTGCGTGCGTATGTGTATATGTGTATGTGTGCGTGTGTGTGTGTGTGTGTGTGTGTCTGTGTGTGCGTGTGTGTGCGTGCATGTGTGTGTGTGTATGTGTGCGTGTGTGTGCGTGTGTGTGCGTGTGTGCGTGTGTGTGTGCGTGTGTGTGTACCTGTCTGTCTTTGTTTATAGGGGATGTTGACTCAAAGTCTGTTTTAGCTCAGGGCAGATCAGGCTTGCCGCTGTGCTGGATGCTCTGTGGAAAATAAGCAAACTCACAGGTCTACCTGAGCTGAATGGCCAGGTCTTCACAGTACACATGATTGTACTCTAACAGACAGTGTGAATTACTCCTGTTACTCCATTACACACTGTGTGTGGTGTGTGTGTGCATGTGAAAAAAGAGAAGCTTTATTTCATATCTTTTGCTGAAGAAGGAAGAAACCGTGAGAAAATTTTGCTGAATATCTTTTGCTGAAGAAGGAAGAAAATGTGAGAAAATTTTTCTCGCCCCCCGCATTCAAGGATCCGCGTAGCGACCTGACGCCGCCGCCGCCGCTGCTCCAAACCGCTATCTCTGCCTCGCGCTCGCAGTTGCGTGGGCGGGCTTTGAGGTCTGCTGATCCTAATACCTGACATACGTCGCCTGTGGAAGAAGACCTGCCGGGTGTTCTCACATCAGCGTTCTGATTGGCCCGTGCCGCTTCCTTCCTTCCTCCTCCTCCTCCTCCCCCTCCGTGCGGCGCTGTGCTCGCGCTGTCTTTCTGGGGTGGGGGGGTGGTGCGGAGGCGGCAGACCCGATAATAATCTAATACGCCAGCCAGAACCCCCCCCCCCCCCCCCCCGCCGCACGGCCTACTGCTCAGAGCAGATCCCGCCTCCCACGCAGCGGGTTCTGTCTCATCCGCGCGCCGCCGCTAACCGTACGCGAGCTTCCGTCGAACGCACCTCGGCACCTGAGCTACATTTTATTTCTTTAATTTTTTTTTTCACCTTTATTTCACCGGGCAAGTCATTAAGAACAGATTCTTATTTACAGTGGCGGCCTGGCAAGCGACAGAAAGCCACTTAAGGGAAGGGGAGGAGGGCTAGAAGATAAAAACAAAACTAAAAATAAAACTAAGGATGAAGGTAAATAAATAAATGAAGATAAATGCTAAAGCAGCTGAAGCTGGGTTTGAGTAGTGGCTTCACAGCCCTTTCAGACTAACCGACGGCTCTCCAGGCTTTCAAACCACGAATCTGTCTGACGCTCGGCTCATCGTTTCAGGCCCGTGACGTCACTCTGTCTCTCTGTCTATCTCACTCGCTCGCTCTTTCATTCTGTCTCTCTATCTCACTCGCTCGCTCTTTCTCTCTGTCTCTCTGCCTCGCTCGCTCGCTCTTTCTCTCTCTCCGCATTAATATTCGTCTCCATTCGTCCGGGCGTCGGGGTGGTTATGATATTCGTCTCCATTCGTCCGGGCGTCGGGTGGTTATGATATTCGTCTCCATTCGTCCGGGCGTCGGGGTGGTTATGATATTCGTCTCCATTCGTCCGGGCGTCGGGGTGGTTATGATATTCGTCTCCATTCGTCCGGGCGTCGGGTGGTTATGATATTCGTCTCCATTCGTCCGGGCGTCGGGTGGTTATGATATTCGTCTCCATTCGTCCGGGCGTCGGGTGGTTATGATATTCATCTCCATTCTTCCGGGCGTCGGGGTGGTTATGATATTCGTCTCCGTTCTTCCGGGCGTCGGGTGGTTATGATATTCATCTCCATTCGTCCGGGCGTCGGGGTGGTTATGATATTCGTCTCCATTCGTCCGGGCGTCGGGTGGTTATGATATTCGTCTCCATTCGTCCGGGCGTCGGGTGGTTATGATATTCGTCTCCATTCGTCCGGGCGTCGGGGTGGTTATGATATTCGTCTCCGTTCTTCCGGGCGTCGGGGTGGTTATGATATTCATCTCCATTCTTCCGGGCGTCGGGGTGGTTATGATATTCGTCTCCATTCGTCCGGGCGTCGGGGTGGTTATGATATTCGTCTCCATTCGTCCGGGCGTCGGGGTGGTTATGATATTCGTCTCCATTCGTCCGGGCGTCGGGTGGTTATGATATTCGTCTCCATTCGTCCGGGCGTCGGGGTGGTTATGATATTCGTCTCCATTCGTCCGGGCGTCGGGGTGGTTATGATATTCGTCTCCATTCGTCCGGGCGTCGGGGTGGTTATGATATTCGTCTCCGTTCTTCCGGGCGTCAGGGTGGTTATGATATTCGTCTCCATTCGTCCGGGCGTCGGGTGGTTATGATATTCGTCTCCATTCGTCCGGGCGTCGGGTGGTTATGATATTCGTCTCCATTCGTCCGGGCGTCGGGGTGGTTATGATATTCGTCTCCATTCGTCCGGGCGTCGGGTGGTTATGATATTCGTCTCCATTCGTCCGGGCGTCGGGGTGGTTATGATATTCGTCTCCATTCGTCCGGGCGTCGGGTGGTTATGATATTCGTCTCCATTCGTCCGGGCGTCGGGTGGTTATGATATTCATCTCCATTCTTCCGGGCGTCGGGGTGGTTATGATATTCGTCTCCGTTCTTCCGGGCGTCGGGGTGGTTATGATATTCATCTCCATTCATCCGGGCGTCGGGGTGGTTATGATATTCGTCTCCATTCGTCCGGGCGTCGGGGTGGTTATGATATTCGTCTCCATTCGTCCGGGCGTCGGGGTGGTTATGATATTCGTCTCCATTCGTCCGGGCGTCGGGGTGGTTATGATATTCGTCTCCATTCGTCCGGGCGTCGGGGTGGTTATGATATTCGTCTCCATTCGTCCGGGCGTCGGGGTGGTTATGATATTCGTCTCCATTCGTCCGGGCGTCGGGTGGTTATGATATTCGTCTCCATTCGTCCGGGCGTCGGGTGGTTATGATATTCGTCTCCATTCGTCCGGGCGTCGGGGTGGTTATGATATTCGTCTCCGTTCTTCCGGGCGTCGGGGTGGTTATGATATTCATCTCCATTCGTCCGGGCGTCGGGGTGGTTATGATATTCGTCTTCATTCTTCCGGGCGTCGGGTGGTTATGATATTCGTCTCCATTCGTCCGGGCGTCGGGTGGTTATGATATTCGTCTCCATTCGTCCGGGCGTCGGGTGGTTATGATATTCGTCTCCATTCGTCCGGGCGTCGGGGTGGTTATGATATTCGTCTCCATTCGTCCGGGCGTCGGGGTGGTTATGATATTCATCTCCATTCGTCCGGGCGTCGGGGTGGTTATGATATTCGTCTCCATTCGTCCGGGCGTCGGGGTGGTTATGATATTCGTCTCCATTCGTCCGGGCGTCGGGTGGTTATGATATTCGTCTCCATTCGTCCGGGCGTCGGGTGGTTATGATATTCGTCTCCATTCGTCCGGGCGTCGGGTGGTTATGATATTCGTCTCCATTCGTCCGGGCGTCGGGGTGGTTATGATATTCATCTCCATTCTTCCGGGCGTCGGGGTGGTTATGATATTCGTCTCCATTCTTCCGGGCGTCGGGTGGTTATGATATTCGTCTCCATTCGTCCGGGCGTCGGGGTGGTTATGATATTCGTCTCCATTCGTCCGGGCGTCGGGGTGGTTATGATATTCATCTCCATTCGTCCGGGCGTCGGGTGGTTATGATATTCGTCTCCATTCGTCCGGGCGTCGGGGTGGTTATGATATTCGTCTCCATTCGTCCGGGCGTCGGGGTGGTTATGATATTCATCTCCATTCGTCCGGGCGTCGGGTGGTTATGATATTCGTCTCCATTCGTCCTGGCGTCGGGGTGGTTATGATATTCGTCTCCATTCGTCCGGGCGTCGGGTGGTTATGATATTCGTCTCCATTCGTCCTGGCGTCGGGGTGGTGTTATGATTGCTCACCGTGAGTAAGTCGCGAGGTTCCTTTAGGACGTCCTCGCCCTTCGAGGCTCGCGCCGTGTCCGTACGCTTTCGCGCGGACGTAGAATCTCACGGCGAATCCCGTGGGACCCGCCCCCCCCCCCCCCCCCCCCCCCGCCTGCGCAGCGGTGAGTCAGAGAGGAGTCACTGCCTGGTGTGACTCATCCGTCCTGCCAACCAGCGCCGTCAACGCCGCTCACGCAGACCCATTAAGAGAGCTCACATCTGCCTTTAAAAAAGAAAACAACGTATGACGTCACGCTGTCCTTTCTGCAGGTTCATATTTTAGGGCCTATGGCCTTTCGTTTTGGAAGTTCTCTGCATTCTCCGGTGTCCGTGTGGCAACGAAACATGTATTTGCTTTTCCCACCAATCTTTCTGTCGGTTGATGGTCCTTTATTTAAAATTAATGCTGCAGAACCAAGGTGTGGAAAACGAGTTTTACCTGCCCCCCTGCTCACAGTTGGCATAGATAAATACATTTTAAAAAATCAGGAACACTTATAAGTCAAATTTATCCATGTGCACACACACACACACACACACACTGAAAGGTTTAAGCCAGTCATCTGTAGTCGTGTGGATTTTGGCAGCTTTAAAAGCAACAGCCGAATTTATTTTCCCTCATCAGCACATCCTCTGGAAAAGGCCAGGCCTTTCAGGGCCCTGTAACCGGAAGCGTTTCCGTGCCTCCCCTGCCCTGGCCACCTCTGTGTTCGTTAAATACCATTTGGATCATCTCGTTAGGTCGCGTGATTTCATTAGGCTGGGAGTGGCGGTTGCTGCTGCGACCATCCGATTGGCTCCTGGCACGCAGCCCCAGCCCCGCTCCGCCCCGCCCCCACATCCTTGCCTACACCTCCGTGCGGGACCAGATCTACTTTAATATGTAAATCTCATTTTAATCTCTCGCTCTTCTAATGGTCGGAGATGGAAATTCCAGGCGGCCATCTTTATGAGGGGCAAGGCTGGTTTAACATGGCCGCTACGCAGGTTACGCATTGCCGTCACACGGGTTATCACCACAGTCACCGGGGTTAACGGTCGCCCTCGTATAATTTAACATCCCCATCACCCCCAGGTTATACTCACCATCGCACATCACTGTCATAAATATGTCCATCACTGTCGTATAGGTCTAAACCACCAACACAGAGCCTGTGGTCTTCCCCTACACTACACACTCACACACACACACACACGCGCACACGCGCGCTTGCTTAAATTGCAAACTGCGCATAGCCTACATAAAGCGCTTGAGACTGTGTGTTTTTAACATGGCGATGACACTCACACTTCTCTGACGTGAACTTATGAGCGTGCTAAAGCTATTAGCGTGTTAGCTATTAGTGCCCACACACAGCACTGCCAGGCCAGCCAGTGGAGGGCAGATTACAGCAGGAGGCAATTCCAGAGCCGGCTCCCTTCAGGTTAGCTCAGGCAGGAGTAATCGATCCGTGCCTAACCTAATCCACACCACGCTGGGTCAGCTCACAGCCAGCCGCATCACAGAGCGATCTCAGCGACCTTGACTGGCAGCTGTGAGTGTGGGTTTCTCACATTCCCAGCCAGTTGGCTCCACACACACACACTCACACACACATACAGACAGACACACACACACACACATTCACAGGCACTCTCTCTTTCAGACATGCAGACACTCACATGTACACACACACACATTCTCTCTCTATCTATTTCTCACACTCACACACACACGCTCACACACACACACGTTCACACAGTTACACACACTCTGTATCTCTCTCACACACACGCACAAACACACTCTCTCTCTCACACACACACACACACACGCAACTTCTCACCAACTTCGACCCCGCAGCCTGTTGTTCATTCCAATAGAAAATAATTGATGTCTAACCTTGTCGGGAAGAAATGACCCAGAAATATGAAGAATATGAACACTATGCTGGGAATGTTGGTTAAGGATGAGGAAGGTTACGAATTACCAACAGGAACACTGTAGGATGCTAGTAATTTCTCAAAAAAAAACTGCTGTTTGTACACCCCCCCCCCCCCAAGTTGGAGTTTGGTGACAGTGGAGGAGAAGGAGGCTGACTTGAGAGGATGGAAGTATGTCGTGACTTTTTTTCATCTTTAATGGAAACTGGTTTAGCAGGTTGAGCTTATGGTCTCACACGTTTGGCCTATATGGAAGAAATTCTCCCAAATCTATTTTTAAATCTCCCAGAAATGGAATGGAAACTGACATATTTTAATCATGGGGGGTGGTGAAGATATTGTACATAGGGTGGGAACTTGGCTGCAGCACGTTTTTACAGTGAGTTTGTCATAGAGTGCTGAATAGAGTGTATTATTATTAATAGTAGTAGGAGCATGTCATAAAGTACCACACTGTATTATATAATAATAATAGTAGTAGTAATAATAACAATAATAATAATAATAATAATAATAATAATAATAATTATTATTATTATTATTACAGGCCTGCACAGCTCTGCACAGGTGGTAGAGTGAGAAGCACAGAGAAGTGCTGTTATGGGGTGAGGGTTGAGTCGCGTGCTGAACGTGACAGGGTTAAGTAGCTGCTCCCGCTGACGGGGGCGCGGGGGGGGAGGGGGGGGAGGCGGCTTTAGGCATTCCAGCTGTGTGAGCGGACAGCGAGACCCGTCTGTGTGTCCATTTGTGTGTCTGTCTGTGTGTCCATTTGTGTGTCTGTCTGTGTGTCTGTCCGTGTGTCTGTCTGTGTGTCTGTCTGTGTGTCTGTCTGTGTGTCTGTCCGTGTGTCTGTCCGTGTGTCTGTCTGTGTGTCCGTCCGCGTGTCCGTCTGTGTTGTCCATCCGTGTGCCGGTCTGTGTGTCCATCCGTGTGTCCGTCCGTGTGTCTGTCCGTGTGCCGGTCTGTGTGTCTGTCCGTGTGCCGGTCTGTGTGTCCATCTGTGTGCCGGTCTGTGTGTCCATCCATGTTTCTGTCTGTGTGTCTGTCCGTGTGCCGGTCTGTGTGTCTATCTGTGTGCCGGTCTGTGTGTCCATCCATGTTTCTGTCTGTGTGTCGGTCTGCATGTTTGTCTCTGAGCCGCACGGGGGTTGGCTAGCTCTGCTGTGGGGGACGGAAGGGGAGGCACAGATGGCTGCCTTTGCCCTCGTTGCCTGTGGTTTTAATTACCACCACGTGCACAGACACATCGCCCCCCCCCCCAAAACACCCCCCTCCCACACTCCCGCTGCCAGACGGGTCAAGCTGTGAGAATTTGTGTGGGGGGGGGGGAGAGGAGTGAGGGGATGATGGGGAGAGATGAGGAAAAAAAGAAGAGAGAGAGAGACAGACAGACAGAGAGAGAGCGAGGGAGCGAGGGAGCTAGAGAGGGAGAGGGAAAGAGGGAGAGGATTGGCAGTAGCTCTGGGTGATGATACACACCAGCGCTAGACAACATTTACCCTGCCCTCTCACCCACATTATTACACCTCCCATCAACACCATGGGATAGACAGCGCATGCTGTGTGTGTGTGTGTGTGTGCACGTGCGTGCAAGTGTTTTGTACGTGTGTGTGTGTGCGCGCGCGTGCGTGTGTGTTTCTGTCCAATTTTTCCCCCTCCCTGCGGTGAAACAGCACCACATTAGCAATGCTCTTTTTAAGACTGCCCTGATCACATCCTCAGAGCCCCTTGATGTTAAAATGTCAAAAATGAATAAATAAATAAATATAATTTATTTTGTTTGCGGTACAGTTACTGGTTATTCAAGTCACGTATGAAGGAAAATTGCGATGTGCATATTTCTTCCATCCTAAATTTCTGGGTACACAAATAAGAGATTACCCATTTTGGAATGAGTAATCATACAGACACACACACACAAACAAACACGTACACACACACGCACACACACACACACACACAGTTTTAAGGTCTTACAAATCCCTAACCGGTCAATGAAGCAGCAGTGAATGCACCCGACAGCTCTGCTGGTCATTAAATCAATGTGACCTGCGAGCTGAAGTGTTGACTACTTCCTGGTCACTCACTGGCTGATCTGGGTGTCAAATAGGTCTCCTAGCAACTCCCTGAGCATTCCACCTCTTTCTCAATCATTAACAACCGTGCTGAATTTGCACGTCCTCCCTTCTTTAAAAAAAAAAGAAATGTTTCCTTCTTTCTACAGAAGTGGAAAGAGAGGCGAGGAGAATTCTAAGGGAGTGGTGGGTTTATAATGAATTTTGTCTGATGATTTAGCAGCTAGAAACCGAGGTGTGCAAATCCCTCTGATCCCAAAATCCGGCCCTCTGGAAAGGGGGATTTCGTGCCGCGTGCCGCATGCTGGAATGATCCTGGCAGCAGGTGGAGGCGGGCGGGGAGGGGGGAGGGGGGAGGGGGGTGCGGTGTGGGCAGGGGGTTTGGGGGGAATCCTCAGCAGCATAGCAGGCATCGGAGGGGAAAAAAAAATAAATAAATAAAAAATTTAAAAGCACAAGGCTCATTTCCACAGCTCAATTTATCTGTTACTGTGCCAATGTAACCTTATAAATAAAAGTATAATCGCTCCGATCATGATGCTCAGCATCATAAATGTGGGAAAAGGAAGAGTGCTTTGAAAATAAGAGCTTCACTGTATTAATATGTGACGCCATTGATGACAGAGGGTAATTGCAGTTATAATAAGACATCATACATAATAATAACATGATTTCTTATTTTAGTACCGAGTTTTTGTATTTATGATTAATAAAACATTGCTTATTGGTGTTTTGTGATTGTTGTCATCACGAACTTGGTTGTTTAAAATAATACATTATAATATAAGAAATGGCCATTATCATTTGCATACTTTTTAATAATAATTCCTAGAATAATTAAGTCAATTATGACTATCGTCTAATATTTGTAACAACTGTCATCATTCTTCTTATTATTATGACTAATAACGATAATAGTGATAATCAGGAAGTAGAGGAGTGCACGTTAGGACGGACGGACAGACAGGAAGGGGTGTGGGGAGTTGGAGGACCGGTCATCGGGGCGTGTGTCTGTGTTATATTTAGACCTGGATGATGATGGATTGCCTCTCTAGGGGGGTCTTGGGGGGGGGGGGGGGGGTCGAGCTGTAAGACTGGGCTAGGGGGAGGGGTGGTCCGAGGAGGAGAGGGGGGGGCAGGGCAGAGGTGTGGGGTGCGAGGGGGGGGGTGGTGGTTTGAGCATGCCAGGAATGGGTCCTCCTCCCTCTCTGACCCCAGGAGTGGACAGGAGCCAGACCCCCCCCCCCCCCCCCCAATGCATTGTGGGTAGAGCTATCAGCCGGGCGTCTCCATAGTAACCCCGTTAATCCATCTCCCAGGCCTGTCCGCCGTCCCGCCGTGCGGCGGGAACAACGATGGAGCCGAATTAAAGACAAACAAGCGTGAGTCCTTCAGGGTTCCTCTCTTCAGAGCGCAGGGTTTCTCTCTCCAGAGCGCAGGGTTTCTCTCTCCAGGGCGCAGGGTTTCTCTCTCCAGAGCGCAGGGTTTCTCTCTCCAGAACGCCGGGTTTATCACCAGAACTCTGGGTTTCTCTCTCCAGAGCGCAGGGTTTCTCTCTCCAGAGCGCAGGGTTTCTCTCTCCAGAACGCAGGGTTTCTCTCTCCAGAACACAGGGTTTATCACCAGAACTCTGGGTTTCTCTCTCCAGGGCGCAGGGTTTCTCTCTCCAGAGCGCAGGGTTTCTCTCTCCAGAGCGCAGGGTTTCTCTCTCCAGGGCGCAGGGTTTCTCTCTCCAGAGCGCAGGGTTTCTCTCTCCAGAACGCCGGGTTTATCACCAGAACTCTGGGTTTCTCTCTCCAGAGCGCAGGGTTTCTCTCTCCAGAGCGCAGGGTTTCTCTCTCCAGAACGCAGGGTTTCTCTCTCCAGAACACAGGGTTTATCACCAGAACTCTGGGTTTCTCTCTCCAGAGCGCAGGGTTTCTCTCTCCAGAGCGCAGGGTTTCTCTCTCCAGAACACAGGGTTTCTCTCTCCAGAACACAGGGTTTATCACCAGAACTCTGGGTTTCTCTCTCCAGAGCGCAGGGTTTCTCTCTCCAGAACACAGGGTTTATCACCAGAACTCTGGGTTTCTCTCTCCAGAGCGCAGGGTTTCTCTCTCCAGAGCGCAGGGTTTCTCTCTCCAGAACGCAGGGTTTCTCTCTCCAGAACGCCGGGTTTCTCTCCAGAGCGCAGGGTTTCTCTCTCCAGAACGCCGGGTTTATCACCAGAACTCTGGGTTTCTCTCTCCAGAGCGCAGGGTTTCTCTCTCCAGAGCGCAGGGTTTCTCTCTCCAGAACGCAGGGTTTCTCTCTCCAGAACACAGGGTTTATCACCAGAACTCTGGGTTTCTCTCTCCAGGGCGCAGGGTTTCTCTCTCCAGAGCGCAGGGTTTCTCTCTCCAGAGCGCAGGGTTTCTCTCTCCAGGGCGCAGGGTTTCTCTCTCCAGAGCGCAGGGTTTCTCTCTCCAGAACGCCGGGTTTATCACCAGAACTCTGGGTTTCTCTCTCCAGAGCGCAGGGTTTCTCTCTCCAGAGCGCAGGGTTTCTCTCTCCAGAACGCAGGGTTTCTCTCTCCAGAACACAGGGTTTATCACCAGAACTCTGGGTTTCTCTCTCCAGGGCGCAGGGTTTCTCTCTCCAGAGCGCAGGGTTTCTCTCTCCAGAACACAGGGTTTCTCTCTCCAGAACACAGGGTTTATCACCAGAACTCTGGGTTTCTCTCTCCAGAGCGCAGGGTTTCTCTCTCCAGAGTGCAGGGTTTCTCTCTCCAGAACACAGGGTTTATCACCAGAACTCTGGGTTTCTCTCTCCAGAGCGCAGGGTTTCTCTCTCCAGAGCGCAGGGTTTCTCTCTCCAGAACGCAGGGTTTCTCTCTCCAGAACGCCGGGTTTCTCTCCAGAGCGCAGGGTTTCTCTCTCCAGAACGCCGGGTTTATCACCAGAACTCTGGGTTTCTCTCTCCAGAGCGCAGGGTTTCTCTCTCCAGAGCGCAGGGTTTCTCTCTCCAGAACGCAGGGTTTCTCTCTCCAGAACACAGGGTTTATCACCAGAACTCTGGGTTTCTCTCTCCAGGGCGCAGGGTTTCTCTCTCCAGAGCGCAGGGTTTCTCTCTCCAGAGCGCAGGGTTTCTCTCTCCAGGGCGCAGGGTTTCTCTCTCCAGAGCGCAGGGTTTCTCTCTCCAGAACGCCGGGTTTATCACCAGAACTCTGGGTTTCTCTCTCCAGAGCGCAGGGTTTCTCTCTCCAGAACGCAGGGTTTCTCTCTCCAGAACACAGGGTTTATCACCAGAACTCTGGGTTTCTCTCTCCAGGGCGCAGGGTTTCTCTCTCCAGAGCGCAGGGTTTCTCTCTCCAGAACACAGGGTTTCTCTCTCCAGAACACAGGGTTTATCACCAGAACTCTGGGTTTCTCTCTCCAGAGCGCAGGGTTTCTCTCTCCAGAGTGCAGGGTTTCTCTCTCCAGAACACAGGGTTTATCACCAGAACTCTGGGTTTCTCTCTCCAGAGCGCAGGGTTTCTCTCTCCAGAGCGCAGGGTTTCTCTCTCCAGAACGCAGGGTTTCTCTCTCCAGAACGCCGGGTTTCTCTCCAGAGCGCAGGGTTTCTCTCTCCAGAGCGCAGGGTTTCTCTCTCCAGAACGCAGGTTTTCTCTCTCCAGAACGCAGGGTTTATCACCAGAACGCAGGGTTTCTCTCCAGAATGCAGGGTTTATCACCAGAGCGCAGGGTTTATCACCAGAGCGCAGGGTTTCTCTCTCCAGAACGCAGGGTTTCTCTCTCCAGAACGCAGGGTTTCTCTCTCCAGAACACAGGGTTTATCTCCAGAGCGCAGGGTTTCTCTCTCCAGAACGCAGGGTTTCTCTCCAGAGCGCAGGGTTTCTCACCAGAATGCAGGGTTTCTCTCCAGAACGCAGGGTTTCTCTTCAGAGCACAGGGTTTCTCTCTCCAGAACACAGGGTTTATCACCAGAACGCAGGGTTTCTCTCGAGAATGCAGGGTTTCTCTCCAGAATGCAAGGTTTCTCTCCAGAACGCAGGGTTTCTCTCTCCAGAACGCAAGGTTTCTCTCCAGAATGCAGGGTTTCTGTGTGCTGCATTTTACAAAGAATTTTTCACAATTCCCAGTTTACAGTTTACTCCCACAAAGCAGGCCAGAGGCCACAGTGAGTAAAGGACAAACTGTAGGAATGAACTAGCCCAGGCGTCCTCAATCTTACCCACAAAGGGCCGGTGTGGGTGCAGGCTTTTGTCTCAACCAGGCAGTAACACACCTGATTCTCCTAATTGAGGTCCTTGGCAAAGACTCTAGTGGTTGATTAGTAGAATAATGTGTGTTACTGCTTGGTTGGAACAAAAGCCTGCACCCATACCGGCCCTTTCTGGATAAGATTGAGGACCCCTGAACCAGCCCATGTAAGGGAGAGATATTTTCTTCTACTTCATAATCTGTGTGGTTTTCCATTTCCGCATAATTTGTAGATAATCTCCTGAATCATTCAGGATGTTGTTATCGGCGAAGATAAACGTTTCTGTCCGTTGTCATTTGTCAGCTGCGTGCGAATTTCCTCATTCTTTTAAAAAAAAGTTTTTTTTTTTTACCCAAAGTTGGTGTTTACTTACACAGTCGATGCGAAACCTGTCTGTCAGTCTCGCACTTGCACCCGCCCCGCCCACGCACCACAGCTGCCAGCGCTACGGTCCCGCTCTGTTCCGCGTGAGTCATGGTTTTCACATCACCTCCATTTTCCAATAACTACAGGCAGGGCGGGGGGGTGGGGGGGGGTGGGGGGGGTGGGGGGGAAGCTGTGAACCAGCGGCGTGAGATGCCAACACCGTCCCTCACCAGTCGATGACATCGACGGTATTCCCTGTTCGAGGGGAAAAGAAGACCAGCCCCCCCCCCCCCCCGGCAGACCCAGCTGCGAGAGTGAGAGCGCTCAATGGTGGGGGGCTAAGACTTTCATAATTGGTCGTGTTCGTTTTAAACCCGTGGGCTTCCTGCTGTGATTAACAGCAGAATGGCCTGGACGTCCTCAGGAGTGGCGTTTCACGGGATGTTGAACGCAGTCTCTCGACTGCTATGATTCCGGGCCTTTCTGACCCCACCCGTAGGTCCCTCGCTTGGTATTTCATCACTTAAGTATTTAAAGACAAAGTGAACTGCCCCCCAAAAAGTGGGGAAAAAAAGGGGGAAAGTTCAGAATACAGTGCCGGAGGCAAAACGGTAAATTTAAAAAATGAAGGGCGTCCGCACGTTTTTCTCTGCCGCAGATTTCACCAGCGTTTATTAAAGAGCTAAGCTTTTTGGTCAAAAAAAAAAAAAAAAAAACCCTGACAAAGGTTTGCTGATGTCCTTGTTATTTGGACTCATCATTTAAGTGTTTGACGCAGGCCCAGTTTGTTGTTGCTGCGCTGTCTGACTGGGGATTGTGTGGGAGAAGGCTGCACAGGGCTTATCTAGCAGCTGCGCCCGACAGGATTTTTGGGAAGTGAGAATTCCTGGGCCTGGGACAGAGGTGTGTTATATTATTCCCGGTACTGGGACAATAATATTTCCCACAAGTTCACGGACCACTGCCCCCCCACCCCCACATCCACCCCCACACCACACACACACACACATAGTACAGAAGTGTGTCCCTTATGAGACCCCCAATGGAAAGCAGTCTGTGTTTACTGTGTTGACAGGGAGTCAGCAGCGTTTGATAAAAAGGCGCAATGTGCAATGGCAAGTTGCTAAACGATTTACTGGATCAGCATTACGTGAACCTTAAGTTGGCGTCTTTGATGGTGTGGTCACCATTTTTTTTTTAATGATTGTGTCTTTATTTGATGACTTGGGGTTTTCCTGTATCCTCGGGTATATAAGGCGAAAAGTGCCGTGGTTCGAGGGGTCTACTCCACGCGGTGTTCTTTGCAGCGTCATACGCGTGTGGCCATTCAAAACATACGCACACATGCACACATCTTGCAGCGTTGTATATCGCCATTATTGAACAGCACACTGTAGAATAAACTACATTCACTTTGACCTGGCATTCCTCTTTGACTCTTACCACCCACACACCTAGCAGTTTTAAGGTCCTAACATACGCATAGAACTTAGCCTATCAGCACCCCGTAGTCCTTCGCCTATACACTAGTGTCATAGCTAGACACAAAATTCTATCTGTGCAGTCTACACAAGTCAGAGGCACGTCCACGTCTAACAAGGTGGATAGCGATCTGTGTGGATCTAGGTATGAGAAGAAAGACTGCCAGACTCAATAGACTTTCTGTTTTCTGTTGACTCGTGGATAGTAATTCATTATTTTTTCAGCATTCAGAAATTGCATTGTCTCTCTTATCTGAATGTAGCTAATGTCTTTAACTTGTGTTTGTGTTTAACCGAATTGCTAAGAAAGGTGATGTAATCAGCAACCCCTGAGAAAAACCATGCTGAGTCCTGTTTGGAAAGAGAATGAAATCGGCCTTAAAGAGGTTGGCATATACACATGAGACCGTCACTTTGAAAATAGAAGAATTTATCGGGAGTTATCTTGAATGGTATTGTATGGAAATGAGTTTGAAAGGCTAATTTGTTCACTGGTTTGTAGTCAGATATCCTTCCAAAGTGTGTGTGTGTGTGGGGGGGGGGGGGGGGGGATAGGGGGGTTGGGGTAGGAGGACATCAGCATCTAGATCCAAGGACATAGATCTCATTTCTACTTGGAGGGGGGGTTATTTGATAAGGACAGATACATTTCAACACATTATGGTAAAACGGAAATCCAGTGCAGTATATCACAGCATTTGTAGCATATGCCAAACACACACATACAACATAAAATAGAAATCACAAAATATATAAAATACAAACACTACAACGCTCTTAAAACTGTGCAAAGAGATCGGGACAAGGAATGGTACATTTCATTTACAGCAAGACCGGAAGATTTAACACACTGGCTATTCTGGATATTTCTCAGTTTATTAGTACTCTTTGAGTTCTCCAGTTCTCTATTTCAATAGCAAAACACAGATGTCTACAAATATAAGCCTATATGAGAATATCCATGCCACCGTGCCCCACTTTAAGCCGTCTGTGTTCTTTAGAGAGGCTCAGAACTGTGCAGAGTGAGTTGTTCTCCTGCTCTTGAGTTTCCAGTCGATGGTATTTGCTGGGGTGGGGGTGGGGGGGGGAGCTGGTGCTGTAATGAATGGGGTTGGGAGGGTTTACTGGTCCACGCAGTAAAACGTTCAGCGTTAAATCAACTCGCAGAGTACATGTGGTCCCTAATGGACTCATATGTACTCTGTTACAGTTGAATTAACGCTGGGCATTTAACTGTGCGCGTGCACTCCGTGGTCCTCAGCATCAGAGAGGAACCGCTACAGGGGAACGCATTCTCATTAGTACAGTTCCACACGCACCATATCTGCCATATAGACTTTAGTCCCAGACCATAGCTGTTGTCACCAAGATGCCATGAACTGGTCGTCACTAGCCTACTGTAAAAATTTGAGTGCGTCGTTCTTTCACGTCTGCCACGCTGCATATATTTATTTGAATTCGTGCATTTTTAAGAATATTGAACATATGGAAAAACAGAATGTATTAAGACAATTGTTTTTTTAAATTTTTTATTCAGTAATGTGTTAAGAAAAGTTTTATAATGTATTTGCATGGGTTTGACAATACACGCAAATACTTTTTTCAACTTCTTTGAAGGTGTTCTCTTTATTTAGAATTTTTATTACTCATTTTATATAGATTTTGCATCTCTTTCAGTTTAATTCAAATTTGAATGTCTGTGGGTTTTACATATTATATTCATATTATATTTTACATGTTATATATTGATTGCCTATGGTAATTCGTTGAATAGAAAATTATTATCGGTAATTGCGTAATAATGTTGCCTTAGCATATAGGTCACGTTATGGTATTTCGTGATTTGGATACTAGTACCGCAAATCTAAATACATTACAAACAGAGGGCCTGATATAATTTGCAGTAAATCATCTGTTCGCCTGTTGGCCCCCTGCCCCCCACTCCACCCCACCCCCCCAAGCCGCTCGTGACACACAGTACAGATTGTTTACCTGCAGGTTCGCGCAAAGGTCCCCCGCTTGCGTCATCCGCTTCCCCACAGACGCACAACACTCGCGCGTCGGGGGACCGCGAATCGCCTTGGCAGTCGTAACCTCGCGCAGAGCCTCGGCGACATCGTTACATCATGTCGTCGGGCTGCACCGGGGTTGCATTGCAGCGCGAGTCCGGCGGTTTCATCATCCCCTATTTTCCCCGTCGCCGTGCGCCTTGTGACTTACTATTACTGGAGCTTGTTATTATTACCGAAGGGGTAAAATGGCACGGTGCCTAATTCGACCAATTTTGCTTATTAAATGTGAGAGGTACAGTACATGCCTCGTAGACTGTGTCATTATATTACCATGCAATTTTTTGGTTCGTTGCGACTTTTATCGTGCATTCTGTCCCACCAGAATAATAAAGCCAGAATCACCTTTACAGTAGATTTAACAGCAATACTGTATTTTATACATGGATTTCGCATTGTTTTACCTACATCTAAGTATGAAACATGATGAACGAAAAATGTATTGAGGACAAAAATAATGCTAATTGTTTGCTTCAGCATTTCTCCATCACGAATTATACATAAACTTACATTATAAATGTATTGGCTACTTCACATAGCTTAATTGTTTTGTGTGTTTAGTCAATTAGACATTTAGTCAATATTATCGCTGTATATATGCATACATTATTTGGAATTGACCCCTGCCTGTATGTGCAAATGCCCTATCTTACTGAGCAGCCCCAACAAGCTTGTTCAGTGAAACCTGAAACGGACCTCAGATCCAACCGAAATCTCAAGACCTGGTTGAATTACAGCATCAAGGCGCCGTCAAAAAAAACAGTCTTTACTCCTATGTACCTGAAGCGATGCGCAGAACATGTGATTTAGGCAAATGTGTTTCAACTATAATCAGAGCAAGCACACACCTGGCTTTAGGTGAAATGTGTCACTGCTGAACATATCTAACACCTTCCATACTGAGCACACACTTTCCTAAAGCCAGCTAGAAAAGCCCATTCCAATTTGACACCTTTTCTCAGCCGACTTGTTTGACTGGGTAATTTGGAGTTACTAGAAACCGCTGCCAGGGAAACGCCGTTTCCGGGAAGGATTTGTTCTGAATGTTAAAATTCTGCCAGGGTGCAGTTCATATTGTTTCGAAAAAAAATATTTTTCCTGAATGGATTTGCGGGACATTGCTCTCTCCGCAGCTGAAAACATGGCACAATCGACCTTCGCGGCGATTTGAATTTGTCGAGTGCGCAGCGTCTTTTCTGGGAAATGATTGTACACGGAAACGGCGGGAGGTCTCTGACAGACTCGCAGATGCGCTGGCGGCGCGTTTCCGCGTGCCAGGACTCCAGACTTGATGAATAGAAGCTTTAGATGAGCGCTGAGGCACGGTAGGAAACGAGGCCTCCCCTTCTGACAGCTGTCTGGAAACACAGAATCTAAAACATCCGCCCCGTGATCTTCGCCACGGTGGAGAGGCTGCGTGTGCAGCATGCCTACAGAACGCTTTGCCAAAATAGAGCTGTTATCACACCGTCTGTAAACTCACACAAAACAGACTCATTTTGCAACCCTGTTACAACATCATTCACCCCCACAGAACTGGGATAGTGAGGCGATGATAGGAAAGAGAACATTTTATGACGATATTTCGTATTTCTATTTTAAATTCAGGTCGTTCATAATCCTACAAACATTGTTTGCGTCGCACAGCAGTCGTTCAAAGTCTGTGCCGTGCTTACTTATTCATGACGGTTGGAGTCAATTGGCCGTTGCCAGGAGACCATTTCTCAATTAGTCAGCTGCTAGTACATGCGGCTGTAATTAATTTATTTTTCATTCAATTTCCCAGATGTGGAATTGTGCAGCAGCGTGCACCATCACCTTGCAATAACGGCTTCTGCGATCTGTTCTGCGATCTGATTAGCGGCTGGCTAGGCCTACTGAGCGGGAACAATGGTCTGCCAGGCCCTTCATAAAAGGGGTTCCCCCAACTGACATGAAACGTTCTCACAATGTGGCTGCGATATAGTGGCAGTGTTACAACTTTGACAAAACATTCCTGTAACACTGTAAGAACATTTCGTGTCAGCTGGGCCTTTTGCGTCCCAGTGAAAAACTAAGAGTGATTGAGCTTCTCTATCCAGACCCCCAGAATATGGAGTTTCTTAACCAGAAAGGATCAAGGCCTCGCTGTCAGACTTTTAAATCTGTTTTAAAAACTCATCGTTTTTAAACTTACTATCTGTAATTCCTTTTTATTTTTCATTTACCCATAATACTTTTATTGTATGATCTATTTTAACTTCCATTTCCCACTTGCCCTTTCCCCTCTTGTTTTTTCTTTCTTTACTGGTATTCTGTTGTCTTTTCTGCGATGGACTGGTGACCTGTCCAAGGTTTATTCCTGCCTCTTGCCCAATGCATGCTGGGATAGGCTCCAGCACCTCTGGTGAACCTCTCCAGGAATAAGCAGGAATAGATAATGGATGGATGGATGGATTGTCTTTTGTGGAAAACTCTTTGAATGTATAAGAAAAATTACATTACATTGCAGACATTTAGCAGATGCTCTTATCCAGAGCAACTTACACAACTTAAAAAAAAATTTTTTTGACGTAGTATCCATTTATATACTGGATATATACGGAAGCAATGCAGGTTAAGTACGTAGCTCAAGGGTACAACAGTAGTGTGTACCTGGGAATCGAACCTGTGACCTTTAGGCTGCAAGACTGTGCCTTATAACGGGTCTGGAAAGGTATTGAGCTATACCTGGGGCTGAATTGCTGAAAACAAAGAGGAGGAGCCTCCCCCTCTGCCCGTCCCCCACTGCTTATGACATCACAATGAGGTATAAATGCGCCGTTAGCCTGGTAGCCTTAGCTGCCTTATAACTGAACAACAACATCCTGTGGGTGCTTTTTATGGTGCATTAAGACTTGAAAAATTAAACGTGTATGACCCAAAAAAAAAAAAAAAACAACAACAAAAGAACGGAAATAATTTAGCAGGATGAAACACAGAAATATGGTTGTGGATGCCACGTAACTCAGCCCTATGGCCCAGCGCTGCAGTTCCGCCGTTCCCCCTCCTGTTCACCAGGGCCGCGTTTGGGCTGTCCTAGAGGCGTAATACTACCTGCGTAGGGTTTCCTCCTGATAACATCTCTGCCCTTAAACGCATTGAGAAGGGGCCGTCCGTGGCTATTGGCCACAGGCCGAGGAGGGTAGAGCGCTAACAGAATCGCAGAGCGAGAGGAAGTAAGAGCTCATGTCCACTCGTACGTGTTCTGAGCTTGCTGAGATTTTAAGTGCTGCTGGGCGGCTCATCTCGTTAAGGCGCTGTTCTAGGGCGAGGATGGGCCCCGTGCTGAGGCTTTGAATCCAGACCGTGCCCATGGCAACCGTGGCCAGCGACTCCGTGGTGCGACGCACAATCGGCTCTGGCGTCGCTCAGGGACGGGGAGTGGTCCCGCTGGCCGAGACGACGGCATTCCCATTGTGCACCAGTGACCCCTGCTGGTCGATTGGGCGCCTGCAAGTAAACCTGTTGAGCTGCCGCATGAAGCGTCTTCCTCTGACTCGTGTCCGTGCGAGCATGACTTGCGAATTGTGGTGAACCTCGTAATTACTAATTGGTGAGGAAAAGCATTTTTAAAAATAGGCGAGTCGTTCCTCAGCCACATAATCTCTCCTTCTCTCGTGATATTGAGCGGTCTGCTGTGATTGCCTCTGTGGAGAAAATGGCCTAATGGCTCAAGTTTGAAGTCATTAGTCAGCATTTAATAGTCGGCCATGTTTTCTGGGTGCGCATTTCTTTTTCTTGAAATTGATTTGTTGCGAGTTTTGCCATTTCAGTACTGTATGTCTTGTGTCTCAGTGGAATAACACGTCTGTGCTTCATTCTCAGTGAGGATGATTATGCATAGGTGGGATCACTCCATAAGCTTACTGTAAAATGTGCTATAAAATAAATGAACACAGTGAAAACATACGTTGAATACCTTCAGGTGCGGTCGGGTTCTGTCCTGGTGCAAGTTCTGCTTCTCCTTGTCATTTCAGCGCTTACTGAAGGACGGCATGAGCCACATTACTAATGTTTCAGCAGGATTCACCTGAATCATTGATCTGGTGTGGCAGTGCTGGGTAGTGGTGACTTGTGTAGTGGTGAGTGTGAACTGGGCTTGTGTAGTGGTGAGTGAACTGGGCTTGTGTAGTGGTGATTGTGAACTGGGCTTGTGTAGTGGTGAGTGAGTGAACTGGGCTTGTGTAGTGGTGAGTGTGAACTGGACTTGTGTAGTAGTGAGTGTGAACTAGGCTTGTGTAGTGGTGAGTGTGAACTGGGCTTGTGTAGTGGTGAGTGAGTGAACTGGGCTTGTGTAGTGGTGAGTGTGAACTGGACTTGTGTAGTAGTGAGTGTGAACTAGGCTTGTGTAGTGGTGAGTGTGAACTGGGCTTGTGTAGTGGTGAGTGTGAACTGGACTTGTGTAGTAGTGAGTGTGAACTAGGCTTGTGTAGTGGTGAGTGTGAACTGGGCTTGTGTAGTGGTGAGTGTGAACTGGACTTGTGTAGTAGTGAGTGTGAACTGGACTTGTGTAGTGGTGAGTGTGAACTGGACTTGTGTAGTAGTGAGTGTGAACTGGGCTTGTGTAGTGGTGAGTGAGTGAACTGGGCTTGTGTAGTGGTGAGTGAGTGAACTGGGCTTGTGTAGTGGTGAGTGAGTGAACTGGGCTTGTGTAGTGGTGAGTGTGAACTGGGCTTGTGTAGTAGTGAGTGTGAACTGGGCTTGTGTAGTAGTGAGTGTGAACTGGGCTTGTGTAGTAGTGAGTGTGAACTGGGCTTGTGTAGTGGTGAGTGAGTGAACTGGGCTTGTGTAGTAGTGAGTGTGAACTGGGCTTGTGTAGTAGTGAGTGTGAACTGGGCTTGTGAATGGGAGTTCGCTGGATCGCATGGCAGATGGGGGGTGTGGTCATTCCCTTAAGCAAGGTGCTCCACCTGAACAGCTATGTAAATGGTTTGTGTGTTTAAGACAGTCATCAAGGGATTACATGTGTCTGCCAGGCAAATAGATAAGTGTATAATGTCATAATGTCAGGCAGTTATGTTGGATGATTAATCTGCATTTGCATGGTCGTAAATCCTCAATCGACAGTGCTGAAACAAACCGTAGTCAGAGGCATTTTCTCTTTACCTGTACAGGCAGCCTGACATTTTGAAGAAAACCAATAGAAATGGGAAATTGCATTTATTACAGCTTGGCTTAAGATTTGTGTATAACCTACACTGTCATGAGGTCCAATTAGCTGTGTAACAACATTCTTTTTCAATGTGTTAGAGGTATTTCCTGGGATTAAGAGCATTGTTAATTTCCTTAACAGAATACACAAACAATAATTTTTATTTATAAAGGGCAGGTGTGGTGTTAATTTTGCGGAGCTTTCTGTTCCATGAGAGGTGTCTCATGGACTTCACCACTCAACACCTTTTTCGAGGAAGTTGTTCAATTAAAAAAACATTTTTTGGTGAAACACAAAGCATGGAACAAACCGTGAAGTCACGGAGGTGTGCTTGGTGACCCTTAGGCGGTGCGTTGTGTGTCATTTCAGGAATAAAAACATAATGAACATTGATCTTTGGGTTTTTATGAGGAAGTGAATGCTACGTGTCGTTCATCCGCCGTCATTCATGTTGATTGACAGGGGGAGGCTCATGGGTCATGTGACCTCTTTCCACAGAAAGCCACCTCCCATATCTGAAAGGGAAAATTCTGTTTGTCTTTTCTCTCTCTTCTTCCTTTTTGCTCTCTCCTTCACTCCGCCTTTCAGCCTCGCGCCAGCCTCAGGTTTTTCCCCCCTCTCTCTTTTCTCTCTTCCTCCTCCTCCTCCCTCCGTTCCTCTGCAGCGGATCAGGTGGCAGGTGGCACATCTGGGACTCTCAGGCCTTGGACACGGCCTGGGGGGGCTGGGGGCTGGGGGGGGGCGTGTGGGTGACACCCTGCCGCCGTGTTGTGGCTCAGGCTGTGTGTTTAATTGCTACAGTGTTTTAGCTCGGCTCGCCGGTGGCGTATGCTGGAAATATGCTGTCAGCTCCAGCAGTGGAAGAAGCAGGCAGCCCTGGGCAGACCGGTCGGACCGTACCATCTCTCCCGGAAGGGGAGGGGGGGATGGGGTGGTAGGCCCTGCACTGCGCTGCAGAGATCTGCGGTCTCATCCCTCATCCCTGCACCAGTGGCACGTTCCTGCCACACACGGAGGGAGCGGACTGCGCTCCAGTGTCCCAGCAGGCTCCCTGTTTTTCTCCGTAAACGCGTGGGTGTGCGCGCGCACGTTTGTGTGTGTTCGTGTGTGCATGCGTGTGTGTGTGTGTGTGTGTGCGTGCGTACGTCTGCGTGTGTGCATGTGTGTGCGTGCGTCTGTTTGTGTGTGTGTGTGCGCGTGCGCACGTCTGCGTGTGTGTGTGTTTGTGTGTGCATGCATCTCCGTGTGCGTGTGTGTGTGTGTGCGTGCGTCTGTGTGTGTGTGTTCATGTGTGCGTGCGTGTCTCCGTGTGTGTATGTGTGTGTGTGTGTGCGTGCGTGCGTGTGTCTCTGTGTGTGTGTGTGTGTGTGCGTGCGTGCGTGTGTGTGTGTGTGTGTGTGTGCGTGTGTGCGTGCGTCTGTGTGTGTGTGTGTGTGTGTGTGTGTGTGTGTGTGTGTGTGTGCGTGCGTGCGTGCGTGCGTGCGTGCGTGTGTGTGTGTGCGTGCATCTGTGTGTGCGTCTCCGTTCTTACGCACGCGCTGCTAAATCCCTAGGCTCGTAAATCTGGCCGCCAGCTCCACTCATCCATTCATTCATTGGACGGTTGCATAACGTGAGTCCACATGACAAAACCAAGACACACCGACTCCAGATCATTCCGTGCGGTCAGACACCTGGATTGACTGCGACTGCTCGGCTCTCTTAAAGAAAGGATTATGCGACCATTCGAGTGGTTTTGCGTGTAGTTTTACAGACCACACGTAGGCTGAGGCATTGCACTGGTGCGGCTTAATGGTGGCAAGCTGTGGTCTGAGAATAAGCCTCTAGCTGTGTGCGTGGTTGAAGAGAATGAGTTTGTCTCTTTAATGCTTTTCCTCCATTCTTTCCCCAAATTTGGAAAATGCCCAGTTGTATTTACCAGTTCTCAATCTCTACTTTGGATATGAGAAAAAGCAGACAAGCTTGTGTCTGTTGGGGGGGGGGGGGGGTCTAAATATTTAGCATGTTTGTTTATCATTTTATTTTTAGGCTCAGACATTCTTTAATCACAGACCCTGGCCCAAAAACCAACCAAGCATTAATCCAGTAATTCCTTTTTTTAATGAATGGAAGTAAATGCTGTGTTTGGTTTATCCTCAGTTATCACTGTTGATTGACAAGAGGGAAGTTCATGGGCTCGAAGGTGGTCATGTGACCTCTTTCCACTCCTCCCAAGCTTTCATGAAAGGGAAAGTTCTGTTCTGTCTTTTTGCAAAAATACAAACAGCATTATTGATGAAATATTCATCCATCTTACAGTGTATAGCGTCCCATGACAAGCTGACTACTCGGTAGTCTGTGTGCTGCGTATGGGACGTTGGTAACCTGTAGACGTAACGCCTCGCAGGAGACCTGCCCTTTGTGGAAAGCTTCATGATGGCCAGTGCTTTTTCCCTCCATCCCTCCCTCCCTCCCTCCGTCTCTCTCTGTAGATTGAATTTTCAGCCCGTCTTGCTGTGGCGTTCATTGTTCATTATCGATAGGACAAAAATAGAACAAAAATAAATACTCATCCGCAATACAGTGTAAAGTTATGGAACAATGCACTTACAGCTAGCGCCCAGGAAACAGCTCTCTGATTGGCCAACCTGATTGTGTGTCAGGCAGGAGACAGAGATGATGTAATGAGTGCTGTATTTTAGTGGGACCGGCAGTCCGCTACAGAACATGAAGGAAAAACGAATTCATTTTTTTCTTCCCACTGGAGAGCAACTGTTTGACATATCAAAAATATTAACAGAATAATCGGCTGTCAATTAAACCAGCGTCCAAGAAAGCTGTTTATGAATTGGCTTTGCGTTTTCACTCTACTTGTATTTTCAAACAATATACGCACAGACAGCGGAAATATTATTATTATGAGAACGCACACAAGATCCTTGCGGGATCCGGAAAAACCACATCGGCAAAAAAGGCCCAGCCCATCTGTTACATATCATATTGTCTTTGATTTATTGTTTGATTTTTTTCAAAAACCATAATGAAATTTTACAGGTTAAAGTTGAAGCATAAAGTATAAAAAACTATTTTTTAAGACTCAAAACTTTTAGTAACAGTGTTATGTAGGTTTTAAAGTATGTCGTGGGATGTGTGTGTGCATATATGACCATAACAATCATTCTGTTCAGGAGACTGAACCCACCCAGACTCCATTGAGCTGACAGGGCCTACAAAACGCTGTGCTTGTGTGTGACTGTGTTTGAATGGCAGAACACTGTGTTTGTGTGTGACTGTGTTTGAATAGCAGAAGCCAGTGTTTGTATGTGGCTCTGTTTGAATATCAGAAGCCAGTGTTTGTATGTGGCTCTGTTTGAATATCAGAAGCCTGTGTTTGTGTGTTTTGATTGTGTTTGAATGACGGAGCCCTGCATCTCTCTGTGGCTGAATAGCAGAGGCCTGTGTTTGTGTGTAGTTCTTTCAACAGTGAAGTGTTTGTGTTTATGGCAGGGCCTGGTGTTCGTGTCAGTGTTTTTACATACGCCGTGATTTCCTGTAACCAAGGCAGTGGATTTATTAGCAAAAAAAACAAAACGAAACCGTGTGTTCACAGACATTCCATCAACAGGTCTCATAGCGATCAGTCTAATCCTGAAATGTGTACACTCAGTCACATGCACACACGCACACACACACACACACTCACACACACACACACACACACACACACACACACACATTACACACACACACACACACACGCACAGTCACATACGCACACACTCACACACACACACACCTGCTTGATCACACTCGCACGTGGTCTAAACGCTGAAATACTCCGCAGCACATAACCGCAAACAAAATGGATGAATGCCCTCTTTTCATATGAAAGCACTTTCCCTTTGTTGAAAACACTTGTGCTGTCAGCAGCCTTCCGTCCACCCACCCCCCCCACTCCTGCCCCCCCCCCCACCACTCTGCACAGCTCGTTTGATAGTCCTTTAAAAAAAAATTTTTTTTAAACACAATACCCAAAGCATGTCATCCCCTCCCCAGCCCCCCCCCCCCCCATCTATCCCTGGATTTCTGCCTACTGCCGTTCCCCCGCAGACTCACAAACACGTCTCGTTCTCTGTCTAACGGATCACCCCACCTCACGGGACGGGCAGAGGCCGCGCAGAGAGACATGCTGCGGCGGGACGGGGGGCGGCCCATCGACCGCCCCGTTTCTCCTCATCAGTCCCCGCCACCGCCCTTCCATCCAGAAACCGGTCGGAAAAGAGGGACGTACAACGCCGAGTATAAACATCCCCAGAGAGCAGTGCGTGTGCGCCTTATTTTAAAAAACCATAACATGCGCTGATGAACAAAACGGCACACAAAATGCTTTCAGCAACATACTATATAATGTTTTTTTATGATGTACAAAGAAACAAATATTAGACCATTCAAATAAAAGATCCCTTTCATGTCCGGCTGACATAATAGGCCATGCCGCAGACCAGCTGCACACTGGAATGACATTTCCCTCTCTGAGCCTGAGTCTCCTTGAGATCTGAGATCAAGCAGTGAAATGGGGCTCCAGTTCTAGTGAGATTTACCTGCCCAGGAGTGCAGACGGCAGGTGCACACAGGTACGGTGTAAACAGACTGAACGCTTTAGCAGAGGCTCAGGCCAGTTAAACACACACAGTGTGCACACGCCACACTGCTGTGTCCAGCAACATCTGTCCCATCTGTCTCGGCGTTCACAGCACCAGCGAAACGGAAATATGCAAACCCAGCAGCTTTCTAGCACCTTCTGCTGAACGCGCCGCTCGCACAGCGTAAAACTGCAGTGCGCTCAGACATGTTCACACGCGTGTTCACACAAGGAGGTCAGACGTGCTCACGCGCACGTTCACACAAGGAGCTCAGTACACATCGTCTCAGTCTACCTCTCTCTCTCACAAACATGCCGATGCGCGCACACACACACACACACACAGACACACAGACATGCATGTTCAAACAAACCCACATGCACACACACACACACACACACACACACACACACACACACACCTGTTAAGCGTTCCTAACTGGCAGCGCCACCACACTTAATCAGACCACAGCCGTAAACACCAGAGCCCAAAGATTAGAGATGACGCACGCGTTGTGCCTTTTACGGTACGCCTCTTCTGTTCTTCCCTTTCAGAAAAAAATGATTTAAAAAAAAGAGAGATTTCATATTTTGTTTGGGAGCAGAAGCATCTCGTGAAACACACAGCCAGGGGGGTGGGGGGGGGGGCACACAGTGGGTGGGGTGGGGTGGGGGGGGGGTGCAGATGAAAGCTCCCCCCCCCCCCCCCCAGGTCCCTGTGCTCTGTAACAGTGTGAGATTCATTAACACCTCGGCCCCTCCAGCCCACAGTGGCCCCGCTCATTACCACCTGCTCCAGCTGAGCGGGCGTGGCCCCATAATTGATCACAAACACGGTGGTCATCGCACACGCTCCCCAAGGCGGGGGGGGGGGGGGGGACTGTATGGGCCTCCCACAGCATGCCCATTCACCCTGGGGACCACACAGGCATGCACAGACACTCTCACACACACGCACACACACACACTCACACGCACGCGTGTACACACACACTCTCACACACACACAGGCATGCACAGACACTGTCACACACACTCGTGCACACACGCACACACACACGTATGTACACACACACAGCAGTCTGAACTTCGTGGCGTATCTTCTCTAGCATTACCGTAACCGTGTTTTCTGAGCACGCCGTTGAGTCTGTCCCCTCCGCCTGTGACACGGGCCTTACAGTTAGACCACAGGGTGATCTTATCATCCACACAGTTACACAAACAGCCCCACAATCCCCCTCTGCCAGCAAGCAGCAGCAGCACCACCGCCACCCTGAGCTCCTCAGCCTGAGCCCAGAACAGTGAGAGGGGGCAAAGTCCCATATCGTACAGGATCAGTACACCTGTGAGCCGGTGTGTGTAGCGCACACACATGCTCACATGCATACACACACACACACACTGGGGTCTTCCAGTTTCATTACTGTACTCTTCCTCAGAGATAAGGGCCCCAAACCCACTAACTCCTGGATGTGAGAATGAAGAGCTCAAATCTCTCTCTCTCTCTCTCTCTCTCTCTCTCTCTCAATTTTATTGGCATCAAGTATGTATAGCAAATGTTGCCAAAGCATTATGTATAAAAACAATTTCAAAAAGAAGGAAAAAAGAATATTGAAAGCCTTTATTTATTAACCGTAATTATAATACTTGCTGTAAGTGGAACGGATAATACACTGTTTATCTGTGCAGTCGTCATATTCTTGCTGAGTGGTTACTCGCTGTCCCTCTGGTTGTGACAGGCCGAGACTTCCTGTTCTGACCCTTGACCCTTCTGCCAGAGGGATTTGCAGCTTTTCCACATTTGTCAGGGAAGGAAATGTGTTTATAAATTTAGAAAATGTCCTGAAATGTTTTTTCTGATTTCAGAGTATTTCTCACAGTCTAGGTGGAAGCACATCTGTCTCCTCCTCTCTCTCTCTCGCTCACTCTCTCTCACAGACACAGACACACACAACACACAACACACACTCACACAGGAGCGATAACCACTATTTCATAACTTCCCTTTCCTCTCCATACTGTATGTTTATCAGTGAGTGTCATCGTGATGATTTCACAATCGTTTGATTACGAACATGCACACGTCTGCCAATCGAGCCATCAGCGAATGTGCGGCGAGCAGGGTTAGGATATTATTCACTGTCTTATCAGCAGCAGCTGATCTCACCCTGCTCTGCACGACGTCCTCCCAACATGCACTGCTCCCACGAGTGTCCATTCTCGCCGTGGCAACATGGATATCGGTAGCAGGTCAGCGCCGATCGCTCTGTGAAGCGAAGCTCTCCGATTGGCCGCTGACAGCAGACCCGAACACACGCGCCGAACGCGCGCACACGCGGGGTCACACGCCGACTCGCAGAAGACCAGCAGGTGTACATTCATGAGCACGCGCACGCGCACACGCACACGCGTGTATGTGATCTGGCGGGACCGCCCCCTGAGGTGGTCTGCTCTGTTTCTGCCCCTGCGAGAGCTCCTGTTTCTCAGCGGCCTCAGCTAGCCTCAGCTAATCTCAGCTAGCCTCAGCTAACCTCTGCTAGCCTCAGATAGCCTTAGCTAACCTCTGCTAGCCTCAGATAGCCTTAGCTAACCTCTGCTAGCCCCTGCTAACCTCAGCAAGCCTCTGCTAGCCTCAGCTAACCTCTGATAGCCTCAGTTAGCCTTAGCTAACCTCTGCTAGCCCCTGCTAACCTCAGCAAGCCTCTGCTAGCCTCAGTTAGCCTCAGCTAACCTCTGCTAGCCCCTGCTAACCTCAGCTAGCCTCAGCTAACCTTTGCTAGCCCCTGCTAAACTCAATGAGCCTCTGCTAGCCTCAGCTAGCCTCCGACAGTGTGTGTCAGAGGCCGAGAGGCCATTACACAACCCGCGCCGTTTATCAAAGATAGCGCATCGAGAGAGCGAGGCTTTGAGCTGCTAATGTTACATTCTAACAGCGAATGTGGGAGAGATCCCACACACCCCCCCCCCCCCCCCGGGAGAGTGGCACTTCAAACGCACCGTGGAGAGCTGTAACTGTAAGGACTGTCCTCATTTCTCTCTCTCTCTCTCTCTGATCTGGCGCCTCTTGCTAGCGTAGGTGCAGCGCGCACAGACGGATTTAATCCTTTAACGTCCTTATTTGCTTTTTGCTCCTACCATAATATTTAATGAAGTTTCCCGTTGAGGCCCTCTCCGTGCCCCGGGGGTACGGGGGGGGGAGGGGGTGTTCTGCTACAGCTCCTCTCTCTCTAATTACCGTACCCGTCTCCAACGCGACTGTAAAACATATCACACAGAAAAGGCAAACAAAATAGGTTTTAAATACTGTACCTCTGTGCCACTCAAAGTTCACCTGATAGCCAGAGCCCCAGAACCCTTGGCCACTGCTTAAATGTATACGCTAATGCACTAAGAATAGAGGGTATGGAGCTGGTCATCTAACCAAGGTCGATTCCCAGGCTGTTGTACCCTTGAGCAAAAGGTGCTTAACCTGCATTGCTTCAGTGTACATCCAGCTGTATAAATGGATGCAGTGTAAATGCTGTGTAAAGAAAGTTGTGTAAGTCGCTCTGGATAAGAGCGTCCGCTAAGTGGCTATAATGTAATGCTAATGCTAGCGCTAGTGGTAGCGGTAGTGCTGTGGAGAGAGGAGTTGTGTACCTCTGCGTGATGCGTTCTGCTCCTCAGTCAGGAACGTCAGACGGAGGGGAACGTCAGACGGACGGGAACGTCAGGCGGAGGGGAACGTCAGGCGGAGGGGAACGTCAGGCGGAGGGGAACGTCAGGCGGAGGGGAACGTCAGGCGGAGGGGAACGTCAGTCGGAGGGGAACGTCAGGCGGAGGGGAACGTCAGGCGGAGGGGAACGTCAGGCAGAGGGGAACGTCAGACGGAGGGGAACGTCAGACGGAGGGGAACGTCAGTCGGTGAAACCGTGGCGGTTTTTAATCCGCAGTCGTTTCACGTTTCCGCAGAGAAGGCGCCCGCCGCGGCCTTCGGACTAACGGGAGAGAAATCGGCAGGATGTGGGTTTCACAGCCTGACGGAAAACTTGGGCGAGTTTCACACGCCCAGACACGGGTTCGATAAATCGCCCTAAACCCCCCACCCCCCCCTCCCCAACCCCCCCGCTGGGTTTTCACCAGCAGCGAATGGGTCTGATGTATTTCCCGGACCCCAGTAAAATTCACCTTATTGCCTCGTTATTGCAGATTTTTCCGGGCCTTTTAAACGGTTAAATTAAACATTTCGAACCCCATTGCTTCGGGCGTCGACCTCAGCGCTCTGGAACCCTGGTACTGGGACGGTGGCAGGGAACGCTCAACCTTAAAATTCGGCCGCACATTCAGACTCTGGAACCCAGCTGAGGTGACTCCGCTGCTTTTTAATGATAAACTGAGCGTTGAGTAAGGGGGGTGTGCTGTATCTGGATTTGGATCATAACCCAGAAGTGGGCCTGGCATGTGCCGGTGTTTTGTGTAAGCAATTCAAGATGCCAGTTTTCTTTCCTAACGTACTTCTAGGCTAGAGAACTGGCAGGTCTGTTGTTTTGGTACTGGGCTTATGTCTGAATAAAGCTACAGACAGAGATGTGTCGGTTGAACAGGCGCTGGAACTTGCTCAGCACCCTGGAGTGAGAGCCAAAACCAGGAACGGATCCCGCGGCTTCTCCAGGGAGCAGGGTCTCCAAGGTCTCCGACGCGTCTGACCCTCTCTCTCCTCTCCGGAACATTCCGTCCTCTTCACAGAGGTGTGAACTTGTCCCTTTCTGTCCCTCTCGCAAGATGGCAAGTGGGGGGGGGGGGGAGAAACAAAAAACATTTTCGGGAAAATTTTTTTTAAAAAGCTGCAGGCTGTCAGACAGAGAGGGTGAGACCGGCAGGTCCCGCTCGGATTGATGCCGTTGATTGATTCCCCTCCTCAGTTTACCATCGCTCTGTCGTTTCTGCAAACAAGTAACGTCTCCTCCTCCTCCTCCTCCTCCTACAATGGTTTATTCATGCAGTCTAAAGGACTACAGAGGACTCTGTGTCTGTAAGCACACTGTAAGCATATACTGTATACAAGGCTGACTTTACTGCAGGGATGAGTTGGATAAAAACAAAAACAACGAAAAAAAAAACAAAAGGACCCACACGTGGCCTTCTGATAAGATCGAGGCGAGATCCGGCCAATCAGGCCGCAGAAACAGCTTCACGTGTGTATGTCCATGGGGGTATATTGTTATACTTGTTGTTGTGATGAGCCGTCCAACGTCCGAAACTGTACCCAGACTTACCGGGTGGGAAGCCTGCCATTTTTAAAGATAAGATTAACATACTGATTGTAACTGTGGCCCAGTTTGTCCCACAGGGCAAGCTGCTGCGCCGAGGCCCACAGCGCCCCCCTCTGTCCGGGAGTCAGAACAGGGCCGGGTGCGGCCTCCGTTTTATGTACTGGGTCCTATGTGTATCCATTTTAACACAGCGGTTTTCAGTTTTAAAAACAGAACGCACAGAGAAACGACCCTGTCCACCACCCCTCTGCACCCCCCTGGTAGAGTGCGGAGTGTAATATGGGGCGGGGGGGGGGGGTAAGGTGGAACCCACAGCGGGTATTTTCCGCGTTAAAAGTTCCCCCCCCCCCCCCCCCCCCCGGCCGGGCTCCGCGCTCAGGACTGCTTCCGGAAGTTGAAGATGTCCCGGGTCTTGGAGCCCCTCTTGCCCTCGGTGGGGGGTGCCGGGAGGGGGGAGGGGGGCGGCAGGGGCGTGACGGTGCCTCCATAGGGGCAGCTCTGCGAGTCGGGGTGCTCTCCGGAGCACTCCACAGCCGGGATGTAGCGGCTGTCCCACATGCCGGGGCCGCACAGCTTGCACAGGTCGTGCAGGCTGCAGGGGATTCTGGGTAGGAGGCGGAACTGGTAGAGCAGGCTGCGGGCCTGGGGATGGGTGGGAGGGAGGGAGAAAAACAAGTAAAGGAGGGAACAAACACATTCGGGAAAAAAGATGAATGTCAAAACAGTTTTTCTAATTTTTTATTCCCCTTGATTTTCTTTTTCTGCCAATTTGAAGGAAAAGAAGGGACTCTAAAAGCTAAAAACATTCACATTTTTCCATCTTGGCAAACAAATGTGTAGCCTGCCGCAGGGATCGCACTCCCAGGAGAGGCAGCGAGGGACTCCTGCTCCTATCAGGGGATTTCATTAAGGTTCTAAGAGTATGGGCGAACGGCAAGCCGAGTGTGTGTGTGTGTGTGTGCTGAAGGGCCTGATCTGGTCATCATGTACTCTTAAACACTGCCCTTAAACGAGCACAGCGCCCCCTGTGGCCAGTCGTGGCATTACCTTGCGCAGCACCAGTTCATCATGTACTCTTAAACACTGCCCTTAAACGAGCACAGCGCCCCCTGTGGCCAGTCGTGGCATTACCTTGCGCAGCACCAGTTCATCATGTACTCAAACACACTTCCCTAAATGAACACAGCGCCCCCTGTGGCCAGTCGCGGCATTACCTTGCGTAGCACCAGTTCCCCATTCATGTGCATGGACAGGTTGCTGAAGTGTAGGAGCATCTGGTCCGTGGCCAGCTGCTGCTCGGTGACGTCCTCCCCGTACAGCACGATGATGGCCACGCACAGGAAGAGGTGGAAGTAGTCTGTCTGTGGGGGGAGAGCCACGCAAACACGTCTCAGAGGCCAGAACAATGGTGGTGTGTATGTGTTTGTGTGTGTGTGTGAGTGAGTGTGACTGTATGTGTGTGTGAGTGTGTGTGTGTGTGTGTGTGTGAATGTGTGCGTGCGTGTGTGTGTCAGAGTGTGAGTGTGTTTGTGTGTGACTGTATTTGTATGTGTGAGTGTGTGTGTGTGTGAGTGTGTTTGTGCGTGTGTGTAGGCCACAGTGTAGTATAATCGGTAAGGAGCTGGTCTTGAAACCTAAAGTTACTTGAGTGTGAGTGTGTGTGTGTGTGTATAGAAATCTGCCAGCAAAAGAACACCTGCCAGTATGTGCATGCGTTTGGTAGCGTGTGTGTGTTTACCTAACGTGTGTGTTTACACAGCTCAACAGTGTGGTTACACAGTGCGCATATCTACCTGTGTGTGCGCGTTTACACTTGACAGTGTGTTGACACTGCTGTGTTTACCTAGCCGTGCGCATTTAAACGTTAGCGAGTTTGCGTTAGCATGGCTGTGCTTTGCGTTTATGGCGTGTGCGCCGTGTGTTGACATGTGACTGCATGTTCGCTACAGACGGGAGACGTGTTGGCGGTTGAAATCATCCCCTCTTTGTGGGGACCCTGTCGTACTGTTAGGAGAGCAGTTGAAATCATCCCATCTTTGTGGGGACCCTGTCATACTGTTAGGAGAGCAGTTGAAATCATCCCATCTTTGTGGGGACCCTGTCGTACTGTTAGGAGAGCAGTTGAAATCATCCCATCTTTGTGGGGACCCTGTCATACTGTTAGGAGAGCAGCTGAAATCCCATCTTTGTGGGGACCCTGTCGTACTGTTAGGAGAGCAGTTGAAATCATCCCCTCTTTGTGGGGACCCTGTCGTACTGTTAGGAGAGCAGTTGAGATCATCCCATCTTTGTGGGGACCCTGTCGTACTGTTAGGAGAGCAGTTGAGATCATCCCCTCTTTGTGGGGACCCTGTAGTACTGTTAGGAGAGCAGTTGAAATCATCCCATCTTTGTGGGGACCCTGTCTTACTGTTAGGAGAGCAGTTGAAATCATCCCATCTTTGTGGGGACCCTGTCATACTGTTAGGAGAGCAGTTGAAATCATCCCCTCTTTGTGGGGACCCTGTAGTACTGTTAGGAGAGCAGTTGAAATCATCCCATCTTTGTGGGGACCCTGTCTTACTGTTAGGACAGCAGTTGAAATCATCCCATCTTTGTGGGGACCCTGCCGTACTGTTAGGAGAGCAGTTGAAATCATCCCCTCTTTGTGGGGACCCTGTCGTACTGTCAGGAGAGCGTTTTGCTCTCCATCTCTCACACTGCCGGGGGAAACGCTCGCAAGGTCAGGTGCCTCTCGCTCAGAGAGGAATTCTGGGAAATCTGAATGTGCGAGGCCAGAAGGAGGTCAGCGGTTGCCACGGAAACGGGAGCGGTGTGTGTATACTAGCTGCGTGTGTGGTTTGGAAGCCCGTTTCCCCGCGGGACGGTGGGACCCACCATCGTGAAAGCGCTCGGCATGCAGCCTCTCTCCAGGGAACACTGGTCACTTGTTTATTTACACTATCACCCGTGAGGCATTATGTGGGTTATTAGCAGCACGCGCATTAAGTGTTCTTTGCACCCGAGCTGAGGGAGCCGCGGTTAGGACGTCACTGTGCAGCAATGCCAGCTCAGTCAGGGTGCTGCTTGCTTGCCAAATTAGATTAGGAAAATGCTGGCTCTGTCATGAATTAGCCAGGGAAAGGCCAAAGGTACAACTTTGTGTGTGTATACTGTGTGTTTGCGTACGTGCGTGCGTGTGTGTGCGTGTGTGCATTTGTGTGTATAATGTGTGTGTGTGTATGTGTGAGTGTGTGTGTGTGTGTGTGTGTGTGTGTATGTATGCATGCATGTGTACCTGGTAGTGCGCCCAGCAGGCCTCCCACATGCGCAGGGCCTCGGTGTCGGGGAACTCCCTCTTGAAGCAGAGCAGCACCCAGCGGTGGCAGAAGAGCAGCTGCAGCCCGTCCTCCCCCAGCTGGGTCAGGTGCTGGTGGAACCTGGGCAGCATGAGCCGCAGGAGCTCCCGCAAGTACATCTGCACATTACACACACACACACACACACATTATACACATACACACATACACTCACACACACTCACACACACATTATACACCTACACACACACACATTACACACACACACACACACACACACACATTATACACACACACACACACACACACATTATACACACACACACACACACACACACACATTACACACACACACACATTACACACACACACATTATACACATACACACACACACACACACACATTACACACACACACACATTATACACACACACATTATACACATACACACACCGCACACACACACACACACATTATACACATACACACACACACATTATACACATACACACACGACACACATTACACACATACACACACACACATTATACACACACTCACACACACACACACATTACACACACACACACACACACACACACATTACACACACTTACACACATACACTGTCATCAGCTTTACACACACACATACACGCACATTACACATATACATACACATCATCAGCTTTACACACACACACACACACACTCTTAAACACACTCACACACATGTTAGTGTGTGTCGCGTGTGCGTGCGTGAGTGAGTATGTGTGAGCTCACCAGCTGCCTCTCCATGTCCTCGTCTCGGGGGGAGCTGATGAAGATGGTGTTCTCCATCAGGCCCACGAAGCACCAGAAGGTGTCGCTCTCGTCCTGGACCTCCGTGAGCAAGGGGGCCACCAGGTCCGACATGCCCTGGCAGTACCCCATCCCAGGGTTAAACACCGCGTAGTTCAGCAGGATCCGCCTGCGCGAGCAGAGACCGGCCAATCAGCACCTCCGCCTCAGCACCCCGCGCGTTCACCAAGTCGCAGGCGCTTCCACGCTTCTCCTAGCTCTAGGCTAGCGGCGCTAATCCTGCGCTAGCTCTAGGCTAGCGGCGCTAACCCTGCGCTAGCTCCCGTCGCGCTAGCGTCCCGTAGCCCAGGGCTAACTGACTAGCGGATTAGAATGCTCCGTCAGTCCGCTTTTGGGAGTTCTCCGGCTACACGGACTTCAGTGTCATCCCCCAACTCCCGATGGGGGCTACGGTAACTCCACACACTGAGGTCGGTGCCGTTCCACGCGGGACACAGGTGTAAGACGAAATTTAGCCCGGGGGCTAGCGGCTCTTTTAGCCCGAGGCGATGAATCGTCTAGGATGCTTTTTTTTAGCCCAGGGCTACACAATGTGTGTGAAATGAACCCCATCAGAAAGGCATTTAATCCAACCCCCCCCGCCCCATTACCTCACATCATCTCTTAGCAGTTAGATGCAGCTCAATATGAACCAAATTATTATTAGCGGTAAAGGCAGGGCACTTCTGAGCGCAAACTCGCAAAATAAAACTTGTACATTTCACAAAAAAGTCCAAAATAAAACCAACCAGATAAAACCAAGCGTGTGCTATCAGACTATTGCTATCATGATGATGTGGAGGATTTGCGATATTCCATTAAGGGCCATGTTGGAAACAAGTGTTGAAGACTACATGTTATCCTGTGGGCTGTACAATGTATACATATTTTGAAAAAAAAAAAAACGGAAAAACAAATCAAATGAAATCACAGTGACGCTGGGGTCTGGGTGTCGGAGAGAGACAGTCGGGGGGGGGCTCAAACCTCATTATCTCCACGTTGGGGTTGTTCTCCCCCCTGAAGAAGTGGTTGCTGCGGTCCGTCCTCACCACGTCCTTATCCACGGTGAACTGGACCTTTCTCCAGAACTCGCTGTGCTCCTCCGGGCTCATGGACAACCTGAGGGCGAGACACGGGGGGGTTAACGGATGGCCTGTGGTCTAGTGCTTTATGAACATCAGCTCTGGGCTCTAGTGCTTTTTGGACATCAGCAAAATGAAACTGATCTTGCTAGCATATCGCACTATTTGGCAACTTGCCATTAATTGTGCCTGATTTCTGAAGTGACTGAAACAGAAAGTTTGTGAAATACTGTATGGTTACAATATGGTACATGTGAATTCTGTACAGTTTGAGGACTGTATGGTTGGAATACTATATGGTTAGAATATGTAGTACTCTGCGGTTAGAATTCTGTAGGTTTAGAATACTGTACTTTTAGAATACCGTGTGGTTGGAATGGTGCAGTTAGAGTGCTACATGGTTAGACTACTGTACTTTTAGAATACTGTGCGGTTGGAATACTATATGGTTAAAATACTGTATAGTTAGAGTATTCTGCAGTTAGAATACTGTAGGGTTACAATATGTACTTTTAGAATACTGTACGTTAGAGTACTGTACGGCTAGAATACTGTACTTTTATAACACTGTGCAGTGAAAGTACTGCATGGTTGGAATACTGTGTGGTTACAGTGCTGTGCATTTGGAATACTGTTGGGTTAGCATACTGTGCATTTAGAGTACTGTACATTTAGAATGTTGTGCTGTTAGAACAGTGAGCATACTGTATGTTTAGAATACTGTGCAGTTCGAATACCGTATGTTTAGAATACTGTGCAGTTAGAATACCGTATGTTTAGAATACTGTGCAGTTCGAATACCGTATGTTTAGAATACTGTGCAGTTAGAGTACCGTATGTTTAGAATACTGTGCAGTTAGAATACCGTATGTTTAGAATACTGTGCAGTTAGAATACCGTATGTTTAGAATACTGTGCAGTTAGAATACCGTATGTTTAGAATACTGTGCAGTTAGAATACCGCATGTTTAGAATACTGTGCAGTTAGAGTACTGTGAGCTTATGATACTGTATATTCAGAATACTGTATGTTTGAACACTTTGCGGTTAAAGCGCTTTACAGTTAAAACACTGCATGGGTCTTTTTCTCTCATTGACCCGCAGCTGTGGAGACGCTCCTGGGTCTATGCCTCCAGACATAAGGGAGGCTGGGAATTTGATACAGACAATAAGTGACAATTTCATTTCCATTTTCCTACCATTTACAAATTAAGGGGCAACCTTGAACTAACTATAAAAATCCCTCATTTTGTCCTGGAGTACGAATTTTATTACTCTCACTGAGACCATCTGGATTTCATCCGTATTTGGCTTTAACTTTGACACAGAGACAATGATACAAGCCCTTTCCCCCAGAAACACTTTCACTTACACATTTTTAAAAAAATGTTTCTTGTCATGTTTATTCAAAAAAAAAAAAAAAAGATGAAAAATTGATTTCAACAGAGAGACGGAGTTAAAGGCAGCAGGTGACTGAGACCTGGGAGCAGAGAGAGGACCGGTTGGGCTGGCGCTGAGAGATGCTGCTACGCTGAGCCGCGCGGACGAGCGGGAGGGAAAGCCTGATGTAACGCCGCCCCCCCCCCCCCCACCCCGGGGGTGCAGGCCCGTCCCTGGCGGAGGAGCCACGCAGATGGGCTCCGCTCGCCCCCAGGACCGCGGGGGGGCGGGGGGGGGACGTCCCGAGGAGACCCGCGTTTGTTTTGCTGAGCGCTGCCGAAGAAAAACACGGCGCCTGATGCAACTCCACGCAACCGCGCCGGTTAGCGCCACGCCGCCACGCCGGCTCTCCTGGCGCCTGTGCTTTTGCCAGCCTGCCCCCCGCCCCCCCACCCCACCCCTCGGACCCTGGGGAGCAGGCTGGCAAACAGGCCAACGCCTCCCGCCAAGCAGACCCGCCGTCGAGAGCCCATCCCGGTTTTACCGCCATTATTACAGAAGCAAACTCCTCAACAGCCTTCCTATGAAGGAGCAGGCTCACAGCCAAGTCAAACCTCCTTTAAAACTGCGCTCTCTCTCTCTCTCTCTCTCTCTCTCTCTCCCTCTCTCTCCCCCTCTCTCTCGTGTGATAAACCAACAGTCCCGCACTTCACTCTTTTACCTGCCACCATTTATTTGGCCGCTACTTTTATCCAAAGCGACGTACAAAAGTGCATATCGAAGGTCATTCGAACAACTACAAAACACAGGTCCGACAAGGTACAATACTCATTTTGTAACAGTTACTCATAGCCATGAACACATTAAGTCCAGTTCACACAGTGAACATTACTCTGACCTAACCTATGCTAAGTCAAACTAGGGGGCAGTACAAGCTACAACACCAGGACGATGATGCAAAGTACAATAAGTATAATAACCTTTACCTTCTGAGTAAGGAAAATAATCACTTTGTACTTGTGTTTGTACAGCTATTTTTCTGTTGAGGCAGAATATCCTTAGAAACTTATAGCAAGATCAGCGGAGCTGATCCACTGAGACAGTCTGTGATACTGAGATAATGTATGTGCTACTGTTGAACAAACACTAGCAGTAAAGTATTGCATTTTATAGTAATTATTAATCATCACAGGGTGTGTTCATGTTAAATGTTTGTTATAAAGTTTGAAGGTACCCCCCCCCCCCCCCCCCATGGCTTGCGTGCAAACATTTGCTTAACTTGCGCAACTGTTTAACACCAAATAAAATGTTAAAAGCTCAAGCCATCTCTAAAAATCGTAGCCGTTCAGGTTTTTCCATTTTATCCAGTAAGTAAACATTGCAAAACCTGCGAATGATGCTCTAGATGACAAAACTTATCTATACGCACGTCTAATGGAAACAGGCATAGCTGCGAACACGCACACAAATATATATTTTGGAAAAGGAATACTGACTCGGGTCTGACTCATGGGTCCTATCTTCTGTAACAGTCTGCTACCTTGTGACAAACTGCCATAGTTTACCACAGACTTTCCGTTCAACAGAGACCGTTGTATGATGCCTTTGATGCGTTTCAGATGAAAATGATATGACATGATTCGCTCTTACGGGTTTGTACCCCAGGGAACCCCCCCCCCCCCCCCATATACCCACACACAAATATTTATGAAAGAACAAAGGTCATTTCTATTTATGCTGCAAGTCATAAAATCTGCAATGGCACCACATGCTGAGTGGTTGTAGATGAGGATGACCTGCATGTGAAAATCACATGACATATATATATATATATCACATGAATGATCAATGCAAGCTCGCAGAAACATTCTGTAAATATCAGATGCATTTGCTAAACTTACAGCAACATTCTGTAAAGATCACAGACACACTTGGTAAACTCACAGCAACACTCTGTAAAGATCACAGACACACTTGGTAAACTGTATAAAAGTTCTGTAAAGATCACAGACACGCTTAGTAAACTGTGTAAAGGTTCTGTAAAGATCACAGACACACTTGGTAAACTGTATAAAAGTTCTGTAAAGATCACAGACACGCTTAGTAAACTGTGTAAAGGTTCTGTAAAGATCACAGACACGCTTAGTAAACTGTGTAAAGGTTCTGTAAAGATCACAGACACGCTTGGTAAACTGTGTAAAGGTCCTGTAAAGATCACAGACAAGCTTGGTAAACTGTGTAAAGGTCCTGTAAAGATCACAGACACACTTGGTAAACTGTGTAAAGGTCCTGTAAAGATCACAGACATGCTTGGTAAACTGTGTAAAGGTCCTGTAAAGATCACAGACACACTTGGTAAACTGTGTAAAGGTCCTGTAAAGATCACAGACATGCTTGGTAAACTGTGTAAAGGTCCTGTAAAGATCACAGACACGCTTGGTAAACTGTGTAAAGGTTCTGTAAAGATCACAGACACGCTTGGTAAACTGTGTAAAGGTTCTGTAAAGATCACAGACACGCTTGGTAAACTGTGTAAAGGTTCTGTAAAGATCACAGGCACTGTGTCCACAGCAGCACAGTGCACACATCAGCAGTTGGGCTGGCTAAGAATTTAAACGTAACTGCCATAACAGACACTTACCTAGAGGGGACAGGAATGAGTGAAGCACAGATGGACAGAAAAGGGATTGAAATGACAGCAGAAAGAGGTGGTGTGACCCTATAACCTCACAGGAAACCTAACATTGGCAATAAATAGCATCACGTCATCCTCTATCTATGCCCTGAAGTAGATACAGTATGTGGATTAAATTACTGTCTGAAATCCAGAGGAGAACTCAAAAAGGTATAGTGTGCTATAGGCCATTAGGATCTGATGTCAGCCTACCAGTAGGCTCCTAGACTAGTCTCTACAACATCACATGTGGAAAAGGCAACATAAACAATGGCCGGTATCAAATGTCCCTCTATTAACTGGGAAAGAGTTCCAGGATAAAGAAAATTGGAGTGAAAATTAGCCAAAGGGATGCTGTGAGCAGCTGACAGGGGTGAGGGACTTGGGGGTATGTGATGAGTACGTGATCACAGTTTCTTTTTCTCCATATTCTTTGCTTTCTTCAGATAGGCGGAAAGCAGAGAGGGCAAGAGACAGTGCTTCGGTTGCGGATGGGACCCCCCCAACCCCCCAAACCACCACCACCACCACCAAACTCAGGGGAGGGGGCCTCGCGTGCAGTTCGAGAGTCTGCCACCCTACGGGCTGCGCCACACGTCCCACCACATCTGAGGTGTTTCTGACTATCCCCCTCCTCAACAGCAAAGAGGCCAAAACCACTCTGACGTGCGGCCTTTCAAACTCAAACTCCTTACAGCGGGAAATTCTTTCAGGGAGACATTCGATTGGAGCGGCCGTTCCGCAGCTGGACACTCGACGGGACGCGGGGGCGGGTCATTTTAGCCGGGCGGCCCACGCGCATTCCAAAGCCAAAGAACGCCGACCGGACGAGAGGTCCCAGCGGCGGGCGAACGGCAACTTTTTGAAAAAGGCTAAGGACCAGGGGGCCAGCACAGGGTCACTAATAAAGGGAACACAGAGAGTAATGATCCAACCCTGTCGTAAAACGCCCTGCAGGACCGAAATGAGTGAAGATCTGCCCGAGGACTCCCTGAGAAGCTAATTACCCAGAAGGTTAAAAAGAAAAACAAGCTGAGGTAGCTTTTTCAATATTTACAGTAAAAAACAAAAAGAGTAACAGGAATGTTAGGAGAGAGGGTTCGTTTTATAATTAAACATTGCAGACGTGCTCGGGAATTTACCGTCCCACTGAAACGCTCACTTATAACGGCACCTGCCACAGACACACAGGAAGCACTGAGGGAAACTTCAAGAGCAAATATACAGCCGGATAAGGTGTGTCTGGGTGGCATACCTCCAAGGATTTTTCCGGCGCGTAGGGAGATCATACAGAAATCATTAACTCAGTTACACTAAAGAACTGGAGACCATCCAGAAGACAGGAGACGTTGGAGCGGAAGCAACAATATATATGTATATGTACGTGAAATGCACTTTTACAAGATGCTTTGGCTAAGAGCGTCTGCTAAACAGCTTAATTGTAAATTGCCACTCGAATATGGTGGACGATACTAATCCAGAAAGTTTCAGGCCATTCATTTGAATTGCCTATGAAATGCTGGAATGTACATAATCATGGGAAAGTTGTTTATACCTGGTCCAAAATTGCCTTTGGGATAGTAAACATCAAATTGCAAATTTGCAAAATGATTCCGATCTTATAATCTTACATGTTCTGCTTTTCAAAAGCCTTTGAGAAACAACGTAACTGCATGAGCGAGTAACCATGTGATAAAACAGCTGTAATGGAAAGATCCGTCAGAGGCTTTGTACCTCCTGTGCTGGATCTCCTGGTTCTGATGTGGAGCGTGAGAGACTCTGTGTTATAGACCCTGTACCTCCTGTGCTGGATCTCCTTGTGCTTGCTACGTTTCTGATGTGGCGTGTGGGAGTCTCTGTACCTCCTGTGCTAGATCTCCTGGTTCTGATGTGGAGCGTTATAGACCCTGTACCTCCTGTGCTGGATCTCCTTGTGCTTGCTACGTTTCTGATGTGGCGTGTGGGAGTCCCCGTACCTCCTGTGCTGGATCTCCTGGTACTCTCCGCGCTTCTGGAGCCTCCAGGCCTCCCGCTCCTCCGACGTGGAGTCGCAGCTGTAGTACTGCAGCAGGAATGGCCACACCTCCCCACGGATCGCCGGGTCGATCCCCCCGAAGAAGATGGCCTAACAGAGAGAGATGCCTTCAGAATGAGAGTGTGTGTGTGTGTGTGGGTGTGTGTGTGTGTTGCGGTTAGGTACGCGCACGCACGTGTGTGTGTGTATATGTGTATGTGCACATTTGTGTGCGTGTGTGTCTGTGTGCACGCGTTTGTGTGTGTATATGCATGTGTGTGTCTGTGTGTGCGTGCGCGGGTGTGTGAGTCATCAAAAAACAATTGTAGCCCTTTATTGTCTATGATTAACTGTGGCCTCAAATATGAAGAATTCAAACGTGCGCGTATCTGTAAGTGCTGAGAGAATGCAGTCGATACATAGCACTCCTGTATGGGCTCCTGGTCGCCTCGGTGGGGAAAGGTTCTGGCCTTATATATACCACATATACCTGCTGGTAGGGGGCGCTCTCCCTCACCTTGCGCAGCTTGTACTCCTCCTCCACCTGGCCGCTGTGGTTGAGGTGTCTGAGCCAGGTGGCCACGTCCAGGCGGCGGTACAGCCGCTCCTCAGGGTGGGTCTCCGCCGACGGCAGGGTGGGGCGGCGGATGGAGAACTGCATGCAGGACTTCTCCTCCGAAACCTGGGAGGGGCGGGGCGAGGGGAGAGAGGGCGAGGGGGAGAGGGGAGGAGAGAGAGAGAGGGAGGGAGCAGAGGAGGGAGAGCAGGGAAAGAGGGAATGGGGAGAGAGAGAGAGGGGAGGAGGGAATAGGGAGAGAGAGAGGGGAGGAGGAAATGGGGAGAGAGAGAGAGAGAGAGAGTTATGGTATGTGGGATCGGTGTTGTGTTACAGGAGATCAGTGCTGTTGTGTGGGGATCAGTGTTTTGGTACGGCGGATCAGTGTTGTGGCATGGGGGATCAGTGTTGTGGTACGGGGGATCAGTGTTGTGGTACGGGGATCAGTGTTTTGGTATGGGGATCAGTGTTGCGGTATGGCGGATCAGTGTTGCGGTATGGCGGATCAGTGTTGTGGTATGGGGGATCAGTGTTGGGGGTATGGGGGATCAGTGTTGTGGTATGAGGATCAGTGTTGCGGTACGGGGGATCAGTGTTGGGGGTATGGGGGATCAGTGTTGTGGTACGGGGGATCAGTCAGGGGAAGCCCGGGGAGATCGGTGTTGGGTCCACTCACCTGGTCTTTGAGCTGGGTCTCGCGGCAGTACTTCCACTGCTGGAAGACCTCCGCCAGCTTGTCCAGGCCGGCGTGGTGGAAGTGCAGGATCTTGTACTGACTCTCCCTGCTGGCGATGACCAGCTGGCCGCTGGTGCAGGCCTCGTCACTGTCAGAACATGGAGAGAGAGCAGGGTAAGTCTCCGCAACGCAGCGCAGTCACAGCAGCCAGCATTGCTAGGCTCATCTGTCCTCTCGCATTCTATCGCATTGTCTTTATCAATCAGTGTAGCACATAGCTTGCAGCATTTCCTTTGAAGATCACTGGCCACTAAAAGTGCAAATTCCTTGTTGCTCTTGCGTTACGCCACTATCTTAGCAGTAGATTATCTTGGCAACGGGTAATCATTTTCCTTCCTAAGACAACCCACTGTGACCATGTATCTATTAGCTCAGTGGTAACCAGCCCTGTTCCTGGAGATCTACCATCCTGCAGGGTTTCATTCCAATCATACCAAAGTATCACCTCATACCACCTCATTCAACAGCTAGAGATCTCATTCAGATGCTAATTAGTAGAGTCAGATGTGCCAAATTAGGGTTGAAATTAAAAACCACAGGATGGCAGATCTCCAGGAACAGGGTTGGTTACCACTGTATTAGCTCATGAAGTTAATAACAAAAAAGCCTGGAAGCCTTCATCGCAGGTAGAGGTAAAAAAAAAAAAAAAAGAGAACCAACAAATAACTAAACGAAAGGAGTCAAAATGGCCGACAGGGCCGCACTCCGACTCCTCGTGTCTCACCTGAAGAAGAGGCGGAGGGACCTCATGTGACCCAGGTCGACCCGGAAGACTCCGCACAGCTGCTCCAGGGCCATCACCTTCTGCTGCTCCTCCCACCGCACCCCCTGCGATTGGCTGTTCTCAGAGGGGGCGTGGCTGTCCAGGCTGGAGGCGGAGCTGGCTGAATGAGTCATAGACTCGTCGCACATGTCCCTAAGGTGAGGAATTGGGAGAAGGGTCACATTCCAGCACCCCACCCTCTCTTTTTGTTTTATTTTTTTTTGTTTTTTTTATAGAAATTTGGCACCCAACGGCTGAGCATGTCCAATTCCCACTTTAAATTTGGAATTTCCAATTATCTGCAACCACTAGCTTGGTTCATGCTGAACCCCACTGCCGATTTGGGGGGAGTGTAGATACCCGCAGTTCTCCTCCTAAACATGAGGTGGCGCCAGCTGCTTCTTGTCACACGGCAGACTACAGCTAAGCTCTCGCAGAGCGGAGTCAGAGGAAGACCCTTCATATGCAGCTTTAGCGTGCAGTCCACGGCTGCCCGATCGACTAGCAGGGGTTGCTGAAGAGCGATGAAACGCAGACCCCTAACAGACTGAACCCTCTCACACCCCGTGGAGCTACCGGCCACAGTCGGCACTGGCACGGTCTGGATTCGACCCAAGATTTGGAATTTGCAATCTAATCCATCCATCTGTAATCTGTAATCCATCTGTAATGTAATGTAATCTAATCCATCCAGTTACTGAAGGGAACATTATAGCACTGCACTTGCTCAGGGCTTTTTGATATCAGCTTTTTTAGCAGTAAGCTCAGGTCACTCAGTGGTCCCAAGTCAGCTGCAGCAGCCAATCACAAACATTCACTCACTTCCATTCCCCCCCCACACACAAAACAGCGAGCGCTCAGTATGTATGCAATCCTGGCCTCCTTATAAAAAAAAAAGCATAAGCAATGATCAGAAAGAAGAATTGATACTTCAATCATTATCGGCTGAGCAGGAGACTCCGCCCCCTACATATCGGTATTAAAGTGAAGACGAGCATGACCGTTCTGCTTTGAAGGGAGAACAGTAAAAGGGTTTAGCTGCTCTCTGTTCGGGAACCTTGTTCTCCCGTTTCCTCAAGGCTCATCGAGAGGACGGTCAGCAGACGCAAAGGAGCGCTCTCCCGAACCGTCACCAAGGCGACACTAAGGGCGCGTTCAGCGAAAAAAAAGGGGAGCGGTGCGCGTTCAGGTGGAGCCGAGTGTTGGGTCACAGACGCGTACAAGGCGCGCGTTGGGTTTCGAGACGGTAAAGGTACGTGTTCAGGCTGACATCACGCTAAGGACTGTGCGTGTTCAGGAAGCATTGCAACGTCCGAAGAACTGCAAAATGCATGCACACCCGCCCAATAGCTAAGGTGCAGAGTCACAAAGAGAGTATTGAAGCTTGAAGAAAGTGAGACTCGCACAGCTGGTGTAGTGCTCCAAAAAATACAGCTTTAATGCAACACAGTAACGTTGTCGGCTGCCAAGCCTTCAGCAGGACAGTGCAGGAAGGGGCCGTTAAACCGTACACATGTCAGTTAGAGTGTGAGGGCCTGCAGTCCCTGGCTGAGTGAGTCACCACGTAACCCCCCCCAACGCCACCCCCCCCCCCCGAGAGGGCCCGGGCACAGACGTCACGCAGATACCCAGGGGCGAGGTCACGAGCGGCTCGGGGACGACCCGCTCCCATGGCACAACCAAATTTACTGCCTGTTAAAGGGGCAGCCAATCCCGATCCCCGACACCGAGAGGGGCTGCAGGTTTCCATAGTTACTGGGTATTTGGTCAGCAATTGGTCAACTGAAGCAGCAGATTACAGTTTCCTGCCTCTAAAATGGTTGCTGATTTTGGTTAAATCTTAATTTTTTTCTTTTATGAAATTGAAATCTTTGTACACGCAATGGTAGAAAGTAATGCGTAATAACTTGGTATTGTATCATTTGTATTACCTTATTTTGTTTGTTTTTCTTTTTAATGAGATATCTAATGGAAATATAGGTCAATATAGAGTACAGTAACATGTCAAATAATGTCCATCCATCCATACCATCCATCCATTTCCTAAACTGCTTACACCTGGTCAAGGTCACAGTGAGGCTGGAGCCTATCCCAGCATGCATTGGGTGAAAGGCAGGAATACACCATGGACAGGTGCCCAATCCATCGCAGGGCCCACACACCATTCACTCACACATTCATTCCCCAAGGACAATTTAGAGTCTCCAGTTAGCCTAGCCTGCACGTCTTCGGACTGTAGGAGGAAACCGGAGTACCTGGAGGAAACCCGTGTGGACACTGGGAGAGTCAAACAATATCCCACAATTATAATTAAAAAATAATTACAAGGTTCAGTATTACACGCCCAACACTGTTTAATGATCACTGCATTAATTCCATTCTGCAGGGATTAAATTTTAGCATGAGGAAGACTCCAACGCAGCATCAAAGAGAGCGCAGTACAGCATTAACACACTCAGTCAGACGGAAGTGCGTTCACGATGACGAACATTCGTGAAGAACTAAGTTTGCGGTGGACAGTTACTGCTGAACGATTTTAGGTAAACATTCCATTTAGTTCCCCACCACAAAATGGATGCGACTAAACGGAGGGTCATTTTCACCGTTGGCTTCCGCGATATTAGAGGACTTCACTGATAGCGAGCCTTCCACGACAGATATTATACGCCTACAACTCTGTATCGTCGTGTAGAGCAACTAATGAAGAGGTCTGCAGAACTGAGCGACATGCCGAGGAAGAGGAAGTCATCCCTCGATACGGGCGACCTTCGTTCTCTCGCCGTCTTATCCTGTCAGCAGCCATTTCTGTTCGCGGCGCACTAGCTCTTCAGGCTTACGTTAGCTAACGTTACCTAGCAGCCTGAAGCAGCCATTTTTGTTCGCGGCGCACTACCGCTTCAGGCTGCTGGGTAACGTTAGCTAACGTTACCTAGCTAACGATAGCTAACGTTACCTAGCAGCCTGAAGCAGCCATTTTTGTTCGCGGCGCACTACCGCTTCAGGCTGCTGGGTAACGTTAGCTAACGTTACCTAGCTAACGATAGCTAACGTTACCTAGCAGCCTGAAGCAGCCATTTTTGTTAGCGGCGCACTACCTCTTCAGGCTGCTGGGTAACGTTAGCTAACGTTGGCGGCGAACAGAAAAAAAAAAGGTCTGAATGTGTTTGAATGTGTTCGCGAACGTTAGCTAGTGGCCGCTCGCCTCGTTCCCCTCAGACAGGACCGCGCACGGCGCTCGTTTCGAGCGTCCACGCTTACACGCCGACCGGCCTGCGGCACGCGCCGCCCGTAACCTAGGAACAAACCTCCGCCTCGGTAACCCCCCCGCCCCCCGCCGCAATTCGCCTGGAGCGGGTTCTCACGCCCCTGCCCTCCCCCACCACCCCGCCCCCCACCCCCGAGCCACTTAAATTTTCACACCTCCTGAACAGACAGGAGGGTACCCTCAGCCTCATCCCGTTTCCTCTGAGGCCCGTGCCTGGCCCACGAAGGACTCCTCATTATCCGTCTTTTTTTTTTTGTAGCCGGCTTGGCAAAATCTCATGGAAAAAAAAAATAGCCATTTAGCTCCGAGTTTAGTATTGCCCTTTATATCTTCAGTAGGAGTCCTCCGTGTTGTTTGGTGATAGATATGTTTCCAAGTCACCTCAAGACTGCCCCTGCCCTTGTACATGCACAGTGATGGTTTGTAAGACAATGTAACGTGTTTATGCACAGTTTCCTCTTTTCTTCCCATTTAGAACAGGAAGTGATGTTTGTAGGCTTGTTTAGTCTCTGAAATGTCCTCTGCTGATCTGGGAGAGCTCAGAGACGGTCTCTCTCACACACACACACACACACACACACATACACACACACACATACATACACGCTGTCCTCAGTACCTGTATCAACGTATCCTTTCATTGAGGCTCTTAAAGCTTGAGTGGGTAATCTTATTACTGGAGGGCTGGTGTGTGTGTGTGTGCTCGCGTGAGTGCGTGAGTGTGTGTGTGTGTGTGTGTGCGCACGTGTGTGTGTGCATGTCTTTTGTTTCAAGCTCATTTAGCAAATATCCAGCAATGCCCGTTCACTCATAGATTAAATCACAGTAACACAGTTTTGCATAAGGACAAAAACTGTCATCCGTCTTATCCAGAAAATCACATAAAATGTCAGATCATGTGAATGATTGAGCTTGTGAACAAATTAAGAGTACAACTTGGCTTGAAATTCAGAAAAGGATACAGCCCTCCCTCCCTGCCCACTTCTGTTTCAAAGCGTACCAGCAAATCCAATCTGCACACAGCTAAACTGACTGCACCCACACACCCCCACCCACAGCAAGTGCATTATAGTGAGGCACTGCTTAATACCTGCCTGAACAGACACCCCCCCCCACCCCTCCAAACCTCCACCACACTCACACACTAACCAACTTTCACCCTTATCCATTATTCTGTCTGTCTAACAAAAAACAGCCTCACTGTCAAAATATAATGTAATGTCGCTCATCTCTCTGCCTCCCTCCGGTGGCCATTGATGCACATTGCATAATTACAATAAAAACAGACAATACAATTTATACTGTATATCTGGGCTGCCCAACCCTATTCCTGGTGATGTACTGTTCTGTAGGTTTTCATTTCAACCCCAATTTGGCACACCTTATTCTACTAATTAGCAGCTCAATTGGATCTCTCGCTGTTGACTGAGGTGTGCTTTGTTAGGGTTGGAGTGAAAACCTACAGGATGGTAGATCTCTAGCTGTTGAGTGAGGTGTGCTTTGTTAGGGTTGGAGTAAAGACGTACAGGACGGTAGATCTCTAGCTGTTGAGTGAAGTGTGCTTTGTTGGGGTTGGAATGAAAACCTACAGGACGGTAGATCTCTAGCTGTTGAGTGAGGTGAGCTTTGTTGGGGTTGGAGTGAAAACCTACAGGACGGTAGATCTCTAGCTGTTGAATGAGGTGTGCTTTGTTGGGGTTGGAGTGAAGACCTACAGGACGGTAGATCTCCAGGAGCAGGGTTGGGCAGCCCTGCTGTACATCCAGGAGAATAAAGGGCAGAACGTTTCCCTTCCTGCATGTTACGGGGTCAAAGGTCACTAAGACATTCTGTCTGGCTTCCACTCTTTCTGCAGTCCATTCCACAGTCACGCACATCGGCACACTGCGCTCTCCAGAAAAGCCCCCAGACAAGCTGTAACCGACGGCAACTTTCTCCCGTACCCTCAGACCAACACAAAACCGAACGCACGCATACTCGGGCATTTCCCTGCCATTCGGGCAAAGCCATTCTGGTCTCAGAGAGACATAAAATAATAATCAGGCCTGCCCCAGTTCGCTAAAACCGAAGCGTCCTCGATCAGAGCGGCTTTCCAGCCAGCGTCATACGCAAAGCAGCAGCTTAACTGCATTTGCATAGACCGGCGTGCAAAAGGGGGAGGGGCTCACTGCGCATTACATCACCGTTTGGACGTAAACAGTCCTAATTGCTTCAAGCTGACAGGAGCGAGCCCACTTCATGTCCAGCAGTCCACTCCGGGCCCCGCCCAGCGTTTGGAAACAAATATCCGAAATGAGCTCACGAAGATCGAGTGCGTCAAAAAGGCCAAGTCTACACAAAGAAGTGTTTTTACCACTAGGGCAGGGCAGGCCCTTGAATCATCACTGTACTAACAGGCCTGCCGTGTTTACATTTTTACAATTTTACTGCATAACGTTAATCGTACATTTAAGGATGTTTATTTTCAGCGGGTCACAGAATGTGGCTGGGCAAAATCCTTTTTTTTTGGTTTACATTTTTTAAATCCAATTATGTCCTTGGAAGTGGAGTGGAGTGCATGTACCCGTCATGTGCAGCCGGTGTGGGCACACCTGGAGGCGTCTGATCACCCACAGCAGCCATTTGAAATGCTACTAACGCTTTGAAGTTTGTTTTTTTCAAGATTCTAAGTCACTGTTCTAGAACTCCATTCTAGCTTTCAGTCACCAGTAGTGATTGTGACGTCATCAGCATTAGAATGTTCACTTAAGAACGAATCAGATCACATATTTGTGGTCTTATGCTTTAAAGGGTTAAAAATCCTCCCTCCTCAGGGTGAAGCGACAGCCATTTATCCACTGCCCTGCTCGATACAGGACCACACGGGCGCATCACTGCGTAAACACTCAATCACCGGGTCACTGCTGACCTTGTGGCCTGCCGCCATTTTAGACACGCAGAGAACACCGCGATGTCCCAGCTTCTCGTCTCAGGGAAACACGAGAGGACTGTCTGGCACTGTTAAAGTAAAAATAAAAGGCCTGTCTACACACAGGACCTAACAGTGCAAGGAGAACCATGTCCACACACAGTATCTGGAGCTCTCGTTTGCACTGTTGAAATATGCATTCGAAAAAAGCGTTAACATCTCTTTTGGATTACTGCCTACTCGAGAGTAGGGTGCACTTTAGGACTGCACTAACACAGACCTGCTGTTTTGCTGTGCATCTCCTGGTAGCTACAGCGCTAGGTGCTCTGCTTGCTAGTTAAACAACCAAAAGAATACTAGAATGCGGCTTCGAACACAGCCTAAATCAATTATCACATCTGTCTCAATGGAATGCTGTCAAGTTAGAAGCGTGATGTCATAATGGTAACTCTAGCCTGGGCGGCAACAAGGTCATATAAGGATTGTGGGTGCAGGTGCTCTGGCTCCCTCTGCAGGCCCAAACCACCACTGCATGGCAGTGGGAAAACTCTACGCTTCCTTCCTACCAAGGAAGGTCTTACAAGATTGCCTCGTTAGTAGACCCAACATAAGGGCCTGTAGAGCCCCCTCTGAATGGCTGAGTGCTGGGAAAGGACCGATTTGAGAGAAGAGCTGAAAATGAGCGATCACTCGCTTCTCGGTCCTGAGAGAAACACAGCCTTTGAGAAAGGCCCAGCGTTTGAGCCACAGCTCAGAGTAAACCTGCCCTTCTCCATGTTAGCTGTGCTCCAAACTCTGGCAAGCTGCCCCATGAGCCTCCACAGAGATGGACTGCATCACAGTGGAGGCCCATCACAGGTCACTTTTCCACTCTGATTCTGTCTACTTCACCTCGCTCTGCAGAACACAGACCCACAAACATATCCCATGGCAGTTATTGCATTTTTTAAAATAAACATAGAAGTTTGTTTTAAGCAGGTCTTCCACCGATTTTCTCCCCAGTTTTTGGATTGGCAATCGCGCCTCTGACATCAGGCCACTACGCCCCCTGCAGCCGTGGGAGGAGCCCTGCAGCTGAGGCTCGTGTGGCTGTTTCACCCCCTACAGGCCACACGGGGTACTGCAGGGGAGCTGGCTCCTATCGGTGGGCTAAAGGAGAGTCGCTATCACGCACCGACGGCAGCTGGTAGCTACCAGCAGGAGCCAACACAGCCAACTAATACGCCCCCCCCCCCCCCCCCCCCCCCCCCCCCGAGGAAAGGAACCATCTGTGCATTTCCACTATGCGCTCATAGCTAACTACAGACAAAGCCCAGACTCAAACCCGCAGCACCTTGGATACTGGGCCCAGTCTGTGCCTGTGGTGAATGCTGTTGTACGGAGAGCCCTGAAGCGAACGTTTAAAAAAAAAAATCAGTCTGTGTGTCTGAGGGAAACGGTATGCTTCTGGACCACTGCCAATGCAGCCAGAAGCGCTGGAGAACTGCAGAATCCTTAATATTAAACCAAGACTGTTCGCAAGCTTTTACACAAACTACCGGAGCACTTACATTAATGAAACACACCTTCAGCACTAAGGTACAGGCACCTTACGTAAACTGCATGAGAACAGATCAGACGTTTTTACATAATCTAGAGATATGTAGTGACCACACACTACGTAGTTACATAACCGACAGAGAACAGCCTTCACACAGTATTAATATAGACTAAGCAGGACTGTCTTTGTAAACCTTTATACTACAGACACATTTACATAAACGACAGACATTTTTACATAAACTGCAAATGACTGTCTTAACGAGGCTATGCAAAATAGACTGTCTAAACATGCCTGTAGAACTATACACACACCTTACATTTGTTACAGAGGACAGTCTGGAGTCTTCCTCTTCACCTCCACCTTTCCTCTCTGCCCTCCCCCTCGTTCCTGTCGTTCTCCTCCCCCTTCCCATTGTTTCTCCCTCCCCCTTTCCCGTGGTTCCTCCCCCCCGTTCCTGTCGTCCTCCCCCACCCCCCCTGTTCCCGTCATTCTTCCCTCCCCAGTTCCTGTCATTCTCTTCCCCCTGTTCCCGTTGTTCTCTCCCCCTCCCCCCATTCCCGTCGTTCTCCCCCCCCCCCGTTCCCGTCGTTCTCCCCTCCCCAGTTCCTGTCATTCTCTCCTCCCTCATTTACTCCCCCCCTCCCCCCCGTTCCCGCCGTTCTCCCCGCCTCACCTGTTCTCGTTGTCCAGGAAGACGGAGCCGCTGCTCTCGGCAAGCGCCTCGCTGACGGGCGACAGGCAGAAGGGCGAGGAGAAGGTGTCCGAGTCCGAGCCCAGCGTGCTGTCGCGGCTCACCTCGTCCGCCGACAGGTCACATGACCCCTCGTCCCCCTCCTCCAGCTGCTGCTGCTGCTGCTGCTGCGGGTGCTGGGGCTCTGCCCCGCCCTCCCCAGTCCCTCCTCCTCCTCCTCCTCCTCCTTCCTCCTCCTCCTCCTCCTCGGCAGGCGGGGGCCTGGAGTGGGCGCGGCGGGGGCGGCGGCGCGGGTTCCGGCGCACGGGCGAGCTTTCGGGGGTGATGTAGCGCAGGGCCTCCTCGTCCTGCCGCTGGATGCGTGAGTTGGGCACCCAGGTCAGGATGAGGGTGCTGCCCAGGGCCTCGTCCTTCTCCAGGTGAACGCACAGGTACCCTGAGCAAAGACCCGAAAACACACACAGGTACCCTGAGCAAAGACCCAAAAACACACACAGGTACCCCTGAGCAGGTGAGAAAGGGCTATAGGCCAGCCTGATTCCAGCTCTACAGTGGGAAAGGGCTATAATGAGCCAGCCTGGTTCCAGCTCTACAGTGGGAAAGGGCTATAATGAGCCAGCCTGGTTCCAGCTCTACAGTGGGAAAGGGCTATAATGAGCCAGCCTGGTTCCAGCTCTACAGTGGGAAAGGGCTATAATGAGCCAGCCTGGTTCCAGCTCTACAGTGGGAAAGGGCTATAATGAGCCAGCCTGGTTCCAGCTCTACAGTGGGAAAGGGCTATAATGAGCCAGCCTGGTTCCAGCTCTACAGTGGGAAAGGGCTATAATGAGCCAGCCTGGTTCCAGCTCTACAGTGGGAAAGGGCTATAATGAGCCAGCCTGGTTCCAGCTCTACAGTGGGAAAGGGCTATAATGAGCCAGCCTGGTTCCAGCTCTACAGTGGGAAAGGGGTCTATTGAGCCACCATGGCCAGGAAAGCTAAGGTCACGGTGACAGTGAGGGAGAAGCCGGGCCGCCAGGGGCCGGACAGGACAGGGGTGGGTTTAGGGAGGGGGGGGGGGGGGCGAGGTCGTCAGGGTCCCCCATACCTGGGTGGTGCTCGGCGAGGCCCGGCAGGGGCTCCGTGGGGTGCACGCACACGTTGTTTTTGGAGAAGATGATCTCGCCGTCCAGCACGCTCCGCGAACCCCCCGACCCGGCATTGAAGGTCAGGAGGTCAGAGGCTTTCGAGGAGGCGCGTCGCAGAAGTCGTCCCAGAGACATCTCCTCCAGAGCCTGGACACTGCGCCCATCCTCTGAGAGAGAGAGAGAGAGAGAGGGAGGGAGGGAGGGAGGGAGTGAGAGAGAGAGAGAGAGGTGGAGAGGGAGAGAGCGAGAGATAGAGGTAGAGAGAGAGAGAGAGAGGTGGAGAGAGAGAGAGAGAGAGGTAGAGAGAAAGAGAGATAGAGAGAGACCAGGACATGGCAATTTTACACTTTTTACACTGGTTTTGAGTATACAAAGTTTTCGCAGAATAAAAAGGGAAAACAGTGTTAAATCTCCCAGTGTTATGAGGTCGGTATGGTGCTACAACCTGAACGGCCACATTTGAATGAATAATGCATGTTGGCATAGTGTGGCATGAGGGGCTTTAAGGGAGGAGTAGGGCGGTGTCTGATTGGCTGAGCGGCTTTAGGGTGGTATAGGATGGTGTATGGTGGTCGGGGTGGTGTAGAATGGTGCCAAGTTTGTGCGAGTTGGCGCATGATGGTTTTAGGGTGGTGTCAGGGTGCTGTGGGATGGTGTATGGAGGTCTGTGTGGAGTAGAATGATGTTTGTTCAAGTTGGTGTAGGATGATTTCTCGGGTGGTGTAGGATAATGTATAGTGGTCTTGGTGTAGTAGAATGATGCCAAGTTTGTTCAAGTCGGTGTAGGATGATATCTCGGGTGGTGTAGGATAGTGTATGGTGGTCCTGGGTGGAGGAGAACGATGCAAAGTTTTGCGAGTTGGTGCAGGAAGATTTCTCGGGTGGTGTAGGATGGTATATGGAGGTCTGGGTGGAGGAGAACGATGCTAAGTTTGTGCGAGCGGGTGTAGGGTGATTTCTCGGGTGGTGTGTGATGGTATATGGAGGTCTGGGTGCAGTAGAAGGATGCTAAGTTTGTGCGAGCGTGTGTAGGGTGATTTCTCGGGTGGTGTATGATGGTATATGGAGGTCTGGGTGCAGTAGAACGATGCTAAGTTTGTGCAAGCGGGTGTAGGGCGGTCTTGAGGTGGGGTTAGGGTGGTGTAAGCAAGCGTGAGAGAAGTTTCAGGCGGCCAGAGGCCAAGGCAAAGTCAAGAGAAGCGTCAGCAGCCGTCTGCATGTGTGGGACCTGGTGTTGCTACTGTTTGCAAAGCTGAGCCAGTGCAAATAAGACCGGAGTGAGTGTCCGGGATGTGTTTACAGTGTCGCCTGCCCGTTATTGTGTGCGTGATGTGCTGAAGGTGTACTGTATGTGCACAGTGGCGGAGTGGAGTAAACACCTGTTAATGTGTTTATTAAAAAAAAAAACGCTCCACGACGCCTTCTCCCCTGTGACTCAGTGCGCTGGACCTGTTATCTGGGGCTGAGAACATCTGTCCCACCTTAAATAAACATGGGTTACAAGGGCCGTTCTGTGCATAGACTGTGTGTGTGTGTGTGTGTGTGTGAGCCTGTGTGTGATTACTGTAAGTACTGCACCGAAGAGGGAAGAACTGTTTTGCAAGGTTGAAGGACCAAATTGCACCAATAGCTCTACCACAGCCAGATGTCCTCATTACCAGCAGAGATTGTTACGTCGGCATTAGAGTGTTCAGTTAAGAACATTCCGATCACATGTTTGTGACCTCACGCCTTTAAGGTTTAATTGAGTGAGTCTGTGCACTCACTCCACAATTGAAGGAGGACACTGCAGTGTTGGGACAACCTTGGAAATTCTATATTGGGAGATAACTGAGGAGAAGCAATGGGAGAAAAAGTTGCTTTAAATTAAAGGAGTGGTAGACATTAGAGTAAAAACAGATTCCTACAGATCGGTAAATTATAATAAGAAATCAATTTCTACAGATTTGTGAATTAATAAATTTAAATAAAAAAAACATTCATCTAAAAAACATGACTCTGCAGTCATGTGTCCACCCTAGATTCCCTGTACTACTGCAGCTCTGCACCTTTTGGTTTGGACCCTCCATCTCCGATTGGGTGATGCAAAACCTGGTAGTCTGCAATTGGTAGAGAAACCACTGCCTGCGCCCCATTGCTAAAGACCCAACCCCCCCCTGCCCCACCGCCAACTCCCCCCCCCTCGCTCAGGAAGGGCACAGTCTGTTTCCCTTTCCTGAAAGGAAAGCCAAAAATCACTCCTTCGGATTATCAGAGCCCCTCTCGGCACAGCTTCCGCTCCAGCAGGACCTGAACGGGATATCCCGTACGGGAACGAGGGCCCGAGTCCCAAAGACGAGTCAGCGGTTTTAAAAATCCCCCCCCCCCCGGTCGGCTCTGTGACACTGGCACGCCAAATGCCTGCCGCGCTCCGGCAAATTAAACAGCAAATTAGCGCCGGCAACAGACCGCCTGCAGTCGCCGGTCGACCGGTTTCGCCCACTGAGCACCCAGTAAAAAAACCCTCCTCAGTGACACTAGAAGCAAGATTAAGTCATCCCAACAAAACAAAAAAACACTCTGTGGCAATAACAACAACAACAAGAAACCAGCTTCAAAGAAAATAAAGGAGACATTTAAGACAGCACAGGTATTGCTGTACGGGTGAGCGCGTGACACAGCCGGGCACCTGAACAGTAGTGACAGTAAAAGCGCAAAAAATAAAAAAATAAAGGCTCGCACTGGACCCTCGACCAATCAGGCTCCACGCGAGCCGCAGACCACAAGAGGCGTGTTTCAGGGCTCTACCTTGAGCATGTGACCAAGCAAAAAAAAAAAAAAAAAAAAAATCAATAAGCAAATAATAATTTAGACTGATCCAATGTGGAGTCCCTGACAATTACAGTCCGTGGCATCCTCGCTCCTCATCCTCATCCGGGCCCTCTACTCCGACACCGCTACAGTCTCCATCCTCCATCCACACCTCCGCACCTGCGCTGAGCGAGCTGCCAGCCCGTCTCCGTGCACCTCTCCCCTCCTAGCACTGGCCCTGGCTGCCTGGTACCCAGGCCGAGACTGGCGGACGGAAGGTTCCAGAACACGTAACATCACATTACAGGCGTTTAGCAGACGCCCTTATCCAGAGCCACTTCATGCATTGCGTCCGTTTATACAGCTGGATACATACTGAAGCAATGCAGGTAAAGTACCTTGCCCAAGGGTACAACGGCAGTGTCCTACCCAGGAATCAAACTTGCGACCTTCAGGTTACAAGACGAGTTCCTTACCCATCATACTACAGTGCCGCCCTATACATAACATAACATACAGTACATAACGACATGAACAGGCATTCTGCCCGACAACGCTCGCCATTTTCCTATCAACTAAAGGGTACCTCGTGCTCACCGTTTACCTGCAAAGTGGACAGTATCTAGCACCGTAACAAGCCCGATCTTGAAAACCCCCCAGTTTCTCTCTCTACTACATGACCTTGCAGGCTGTTCCACACTGTGACTACTCTCTGTGTGAAGAAAAATGTCCTGATGTCTGTCTCTGATGGCTGAATTTTTGCTAATTTTGCTCCATTTCCATGTATGCCCCCTCATTCAACTGACAGAATTCAACCTGAAGAATCTCTTGCAGTTCACTTTCTTACTCCCTTTTATGAATTTCAAAGCCTCAATCAAATCGCCCCCAAGTCTCCTTTTAATAAACTTGAATAGATTAAGTATCCTAAGTCATTACTCATAACTTTTATCTTTCATATCAGGAACCAATTTAGTTGCCCTTCTTTGAACTTTTTCCTGAGCCTCTATATATTTCTTGAAGAACAGTACCCAGAACTGCACACAGAGCTTTGTGTCATCTGACAAACATATTGTATAACATAAGTATAACTTCCTTGGATTTATACTCAATACTTTTGGCTATATATCCCAGCATCCTGTTGGCCTTTTTTGGTGCACAATGCCTAGAATCTGAAAGGCTTTCATCAACTACTTCTCCCAAGTCTTTTTCAAACTGAGCACATTCTAATTTTGTTCCTCCCACAAAGTAGTCCCTGCCTTATGTTTGTATTTCCCACATGCAGAACTTTACTTTCAGCTATATTGAATTTCATTTGCCAGGTTTCTGCCTACTCATGAGAGCAAACACACACACACGCACGCACACATATGCATACACATCAACTTAAAAACAATCAAGTAAGCATTCATATTCCTAGAGACACACACACATTTGCTTACCGACTTGTGGGATGACACAATAAGAACACTTTCATTTCATGTCCTAACCCAGAATATTCAAATTGTGAAATAATTATTTTGCCTTTTTTGGCCTAATTCTAACTCTAGTTTCACATGTATTGTCATTACAATTGACTTACTATTTTACATATTTCATTACACCTAATGCAGGGATGGAGATAGATGCAAAAATAAAACTGCTTTGGCAAAGAAAGAAAAGTAGTTATTTGCATTGTAGGTTCAGCTACACTCAAATAAACTTGAAACGTTAGTACATTAACTTTTATGAGTATGTGGACAGGTTTTCATATCAGAATTACTCTTCAGACAGTGGTACAATTTGCAATTTAAAAGCTTTTTCTCATATTATAGTATCTTGCACTAAAGAACATATTTTTACTTCAGAAAACTGCGAGCTATTGGTTTCCGGGTTACAGTCTTTGAGGTTACCACTAAGTGGTATTTCCAGAATGTGTGCTTACTTTAAATACATTAGCATACGTTAAAGCTGATGCTATCGGATGAGCAATTTTTTCTGGTTTTTCCTGCAAGTTTTCAAACGTCTGTATGGCAGGAATTTGCTCCAGGTACTTCACCTGTCAATTGCAATCTAAATTCCTGCACACAAAACACTCGGGAAAAACGAATACAAGTAACACAGGTTTGCTCACAATTCAGCAAATACAGTGACTGCTAACCCAGTGCTCTCTTGCAACTGCTAAACAGCACTTCTGCTGGTACTACGGCTTTAGCCTACTTTATCCCAGCAGGCAAAACAGATGCTCTAATGTCATGGTGTTCAGCGAGCTCAGCTGTGTAGGTTCATGAAAAATTAACAATATCCCAGTCCACCAGCCATGGTTGGGTATCCCCTGGAGCGTTAACGTTACTCAAGGTGGGTAGGGTAGTTTATAGAGTATCCTATGACATGCGTGTTATTCCGCCACCCCTCGAAACGGACGAAGGAAAACTCGTTCTCGCGGTTTGCTTGAGACTCAAACTAGTGTCGCTTGTTTTATTTCATTCCAACAAAGGCATGCAGACACCGCCAGCTGTGTTTGCGCGACGTCAGTTTAATATTGCAAACGGCTATGTTAGCTAGCTATGCTAGCACCATCCGTGGTGTTAGGGTAGCCTAAATATCCCTATGTTCCCCAGAATCCATATCCCCTTCAATTCAACTTCCAAGCAAAGACAAATACTATTCATGACGCGGTGATGTTAACCGTAGTGTTTGTTTGTCCAAAGAAAAAAAATAAAAACACATACACATAATCGTTCCGAACAGTGCTGCATCCAACTCAAATAAATGACACCTGTGCGAGAAGGCAATGTGTTATTGAATAGCCAGATAGCTGACGTTAGCCACACACACAGGGTTGCATGAGAAACTAGCAAGCTTGCGTTGAATCCCTCTCTCTCTCTCTCTCACCCTCTGCTCCGCTCGAGACTGTTGTCAGTGCCGCTCGTCCATTTTTCCACTGCGGTGCAGTAATTTTTGGTCGCTGTACGGGTGCCGCGTGTAAGCTCCGATGCCGTGTTTTATTACGCTGAGGTGTGTGTTTATCCGTCCGACTCCCGACTACACGTTGCTGCTTCCATCGTTCATCCCAACCCCCCTAAAAAATTCCGCTGCTTCCGGGATGACAGTCCGCTTCCTCTCAAGAAAACAGGCACATACCGTACTGGAGTTCTGAAAACGTACTGGGATGGGGATACCCAGGGCTGTCGTGAAATCCGAGAGGCACGAAAACCAGTTCATTATAATTAATTATAGAACATTACCATTCCATTCAAGTCATGGGTTACCTGACACAATACAATAGCCTCCGGATCAAATTAGCTACTGGGACCTATCCAATAGGCTATACATTATTTGAGTTAAGTGGGTTTTATAAAGAAGGTTAGAACAATTAAACTGTACAGTTCTTTGTTGACATTGTAGCTGCAAGAATACGGGACTTTTCCCCACAATATTGTGTATTTGTATCACTACAGTATACAAAACGTTCTTTATTCGTCAAAAAACATTTGAGGACAGCTGAGCTGACGAGATGTAATAAATGTGAATGATTAAGTCAGGCTTTCAGATGAAGTCCTTTCAGGAAAAGACTATAAAAAGAGGGGAAGACAACTGTGGGATGTGGGTTAGTTTTACAAGGCAAAAAAAAAAAACAATGTATCACAAATTTGTAATGTGACTGAAAGCTTGGTTTGGGCTATGACCCATTTTTCTAAGATGGTTATCTGACAGCCCAATATAACTGGCCATTAGTCACCATAGGGTTGGTGGGCCTGGTTTTTGCAATCTATTCTTTCCTACCCTGTTATTGTAATCCTAGATCTGATCTGATCCATGTCCACCTGCCCCGTTGCTCTTGGGCAAACCCTGCAGTGTGAGGTCATGGCGGCTTGTCATGTTAAAGACAGGGGAATGCAACTGCTTTTAAGTGATTCTGATACAATACACTACTACCTATAATATTGGGTATACATATGTCCCCTGTTTCTGGTGGGGGGGGGGGGGTAGCGAGAGTAACTTGCGGCAAACCGCACATTCAAAGAGAGAGCAGCCCTGCCCAGGTGTGTCACACACCTGGATATGATCTTCGTCAGTAGCCTGTCATCACAACATAGCTGTAGGTAGTATCTCAATATCCGTGAGATTGACATTGTAAACTATGTCTACACTGGTCTCATTTAACAGTTTTTTTTTTTTAAACTTCAAAGGCACTGACATCAAAGCCAAGGTGATATAAAGAGTTGCTACTCACTCACTTTCTCTCTCTCTCTCCCTCTCTTTCTCTCTCTCTTACTCTCTCTCATTCAAGCCATCCTTCTCCTGAAGAAAGTGGACTTCGCAAAAGATAATGCCACACACACCTAGTTTATTTCACAAACGCAGTGACTCTTCAAGGTAAGAGCATGGGGAAGGTCGTGTGAGAGTCCATGTTATAAACACATGCTGCATATACCATTTCACCTACTATATGCCTCCACAGAAAATGGCTGCAGTGCACATACATAACAATCTTATATAGGCCTATATACAGTATATTGACCAGGGCTGGGCAATTCCATTCCTGGAGGGCTGGGTGTGTATGGACGGAGTGTAGCACAGTGTAACCGAAAGGTCGCAGGTTCGATTCCCGGGTAAGGACACTGCCGTTGTACCCTTGAGCAAGGTACTTAACCGTAATTGCTTCAGTATACATCCAGCTGTATAAATGGATACGATGTAAAATGCTGTGTAAAAAGTTGTGTAAGTCGCTCTGGATAAGAGCGTCTGCTAAATGCCTGTAATGTAATGTAATGTATGCAGTTTGTTTCCACCAGTTACCCTGGATAAAAGAGCTAACAGGCTGTATACACTTGTATATTAGCTCACAGTAAAATGTTTTGTATAGGGACACAAGAGCAGTCTTCAGCCATTCGAACATGTATCGGGGTGGCGTTAAACGTCAGGGCAAATTAAGCAATTAAGGCCAGAAGTTGGCATGAAAATTAGAAACGGATACGGCCCTCGTTGCCCACCTCTGACATGGACCCCAATGAATTGTTTTTATGGCTATGATTTCACCTGCATTAATAGATGCATTAACACATCATTCAGTAGCTTTCTCCCGACTTGATGCACTTGTTTTGGCCAGTTTTGGGCGGTTCTTTGATGATAAACCATTTGGGGAAACCAGGTTGTAACTGGAAGTGATACAGTTGATCCAGTAGGGGGCAGTATTATCTTGACCATGCTCCACAACCATGATTGGGGACACTGTGCTGTAGGAGATTACCTTCTCCCACGGTTTGTAATGCTATGTTCAGATTACTGGCTAAAGAGGCCCAAATCCAGATGTGAATTATATCAGATTATATCACACTGGACAATGTGAACACAAAAATCTTATCTTTTCATATCAGATTCGGGCCACTTCCATATGCAGTCCCACATCACACATGTCATAGCGAGCGCTGAGAGAACTGTCAGGTCGGCATTCGTGTGGTTTTTTTGAAGTCACCCTTCGCTGCACAGGTGCAGATCACCATCTTCATCACTCCTTTGTTGGCCTTCCTCCACCTCTTCACCCTCATGCACAACAGCCGTTATGTTATTTATTTATTTTTTATTTAACCTTTATTTAACCAGGGAAAAAAACCCACTGAGCTCAAAATCTCTTTTGCAAAGGGGGACCTGACATAAAACACAAAAGTTACAAAGTTACACAAGACAGTAGAAAAACAAGTTACGGACATCAAATGGAGAAAGAGATGGCAGTGTAACAGTAAATAAAAGCAGCACAGAGGTTAAAAACAGGAGCATGTAGCGTTGAAGCGTCTTCCAACCTCCACAAGCAAATCATCTTGGGCCATGTCCAAAAACAGTTTACTTGCCTACTATTGAGTATACAAGTTGTGTACTCAATAGTAGGCAAGTAATCTGTTTCAGACGCAGCCTTGGTCAGTGCTTGCACTGCTAATTTGTTTGTTTCCATGATGGTCTGTCTCACAAATATTATGTTGTTGTTGTTGTTGTTAATGTGCACATTTGGGTCTTTCGGGGCAGAGGTCTGCTCAGATATTGGTCACTTACGAACACGGGTGCGAACAGTCGATGCTAAAAGATTGTATCCGAGCAAAAAAAAATCTGAATTTAGCATTGAGCCCGTAATGTGAATTTAGCCATCGACTGAGGCCCTGGGTAAATTCAGCTTTCCTTCTCCAAGAATCTTCAGTAGTGTCCAGAGTGGCTAGAACTGGTGAACACTATTCATTTGCTGTAGGGAGTGTAAGTGATAGGGATGGTGATTTTTGATTGTTTTACAGATTGAGGGATCGCATAATGTGATCGATTCCTAGCCTGGGGAGATAGCTCTCTTTAGAATGGATCTTGGCTGGGAGGCACCAGTGCACCCTTCGTACCCAAGTTTGTCCATCGTAATGAAGTCTTAATGTTTAGTTTATTGTGTAAATAAACTCAGCCCATGTCAGATATGAAACAAAGCGTTTTATTTTCAACTCACAAATGTTTGCGCGCCCACAAAACCAACACACAACGTGCTTGGCTGAATGCTCAATTCCGATTGGCTGAGAAATGAGTTTCCCCATACACGCCTAAATATGGAGTAGTGCCAGCAAAAGTTCAGTCACCATTCTAAATGAACGTGCATCCGTCTGACTCGATAAATAAAGTGAAAATTTGTAAGAGCAGGCAAGCGAAGTTACATCACACTTGCAGCACCGTCAGCTTGATGTCCACGGATGACTGTATAGAGGGCAACTAGTCTAGTTTCGGCTTGACCACGTTTATAGTCCCCGACTGACTTTTACTTTCTGAACCTGCATTTCCCACCTCTGCTTCTGGACCCTTGACGAGTTGGGAAGATTCCGTATGATCCGAGGGGAGGGGGTGAGAGAGAGATTTCACAAGGGCGGCAGTGTAGCGTAATGGCTAAGGAGTTGGTCTTGTAACCGAAAGGTCGCAGGTTCGATTCCCCGGTAGGACACTGCCATTGTACCCTTGAGCAAGGTGCTTAACCTGCATTGCTCCAGTATATATCCAGCTGTATATATGGATTCAATGTAAGTCGCTCTGGATAAGAGCGTCTGCTAAATGCCTGTAATGTAATGTAATGTAACAAGGGAAAGATCCACACAAATAAAGCACAGCAGCCCATAGATTGCAAAGAGTGATAATTTAATACAGTGCAAAAAGGTGAAAAGGGCAAACATTCATTGAGCTGTAATGGAATCAACAGAACGCAGCACAGGCCTTACCCACACTGGGTAAGTCAGGTTTAAGCAACTTGTTTCAGCAACTGATCTTCCTTGGGGAGTTTTGATTAACTCTTGACGGCTAATTAAGTAGAGAAATTCTAGTGGAAACGCCAAGATTTCCCCATCACCACTGATGGCGGAAGTTCTGCAGAGTCAAAGACTTGTCATGCACGGGCATTCTCTTGCTTTACTTTCACCTGCCGATGAAAGCACTACCACCAAAATTCCCTGGTAGATCATCTTCTCGTCATCTTCAACCATTGCCAACCATATTAGCCAAGGCTTACACCCCCCCACAAGCCTCATTAACAGACCAAATTAACACTTGAACTTTGCCACTCTCCACCATTGGAAAATTTGGCAGGAGTCTTATCCAAGCATCAAAAAAAAAAAAAAGAAAAAAAACTCTCACAGACTCTCAGGCTCGTCTCCAGCAATGAGGTCTCTCTTGCCAAGCTTCCGGAATGCGGCCGCTGCATCCAAACTCTACTTCTGACTCCTCTTCTATCAAGTTTCCATTCTAAATATAGCCGCAGGGCTGCGGGCGATTAGTCTTCCCTGGCATCGCTGATGCCGTACCTGCTCAGCTTAACGCAGGCAGATGGCCATTCAAAGTGGCTGTTCTGGCTCTTCTGCCACGTTTGGGTGTCCCTCAGGGTTACGCGCGTGGCCCCATACCCTTCGCTGCATTAATGGCCCTAGCCCCTTAGCCAAACTGCGCAGTGTTTTTTTTTTTTTTTTTCCAGTGTGATATTAATTATGGGCATGCCCTTTCCCCCAGGATATGTGACCACTCCTGCTCAATTTCAGTGTGAATGCCTGCAGGGGTAATGTTCAACGTGGCTCAAAATGCTCAAAAGTTCAAATGCGATTTAAGTTGTATGTCCTTCGCTACGATTTCACCATTCTAAGAACATGATAAAACTTCCCCTTCTTAGAAAATGAAATATTTGCAGTTTTTTTTTTGTAATGCCCTTAACCTCCCTTTATGTCCCAAATTTGAACCGCATTCATCAGTGCTCATAAATGAAACCTGTGTTATAAATTTGGGAGAGCTGACCTCCAAAGGACGTGATGTCAGACACCACTTCCTCTCACTCTGCAGTGAAGAAGTTCCACTCGCACAGACACAAACTGGAGGGAGATGCTTCATATGCAGCTCAATAGGTGGGTTGCAGGTGCCTGACTGACCCAGTAGGGGTCGCCAGTGCGCAACGAGCCCCTGTCATCCCGGCCCAGTGAAAACCCTCCCTCTTGCCCCGCGATCTGCCCCCCCCCCAGATCCGGCACTACCACGGCTTAAGAGTCCCCACCACACCACACCACAGCAGTCGCTCTTTTAAAAAAAATAAAAAATAAAAATCAATATAATAAAAACAATCCCAGTAAAATCACTTCACATAAGCAGCATTAAACAGTGCAGTGCAAATCATTCATCGAGCGGCGTGACCCTGAAGGAGGAGGAGGAGGAGGAGGAGGAGGAGAGTTTGGGGGGGGCGCAGGAGCCTCAGGAGCAGAACCGGGGACAGAGATCCAGGGTCAGAGCCTCCAGTTGATGGTAAAACTTTTGGACATTGGAAGAGCCAGGCCGGATACGGTCAGAACCTACACCCAGATGGACAGGACACCATTATGGAAGAATATGAGAAATGGGCAAACTAATGTGCAACCAATGATCAGAATGTGAATCAAATTCATTTCTGAACTCAGAAAACCTACAGGATGGTAAATCTCTAGCTGTTGAGTGAGGTGTGCTTTGTTAGGGCTGGAGTGAAAACCACCAGGACGGTGGATCTCTAGCTGTTGAGTGAGGTGTGTTTTGTTAGGGTAAGAGTGAAAACCTACAGGACGGTAGATCTCCAGGAATAGGGTTGAGCAGCCCTGCAGTATACAGTATACTTCTGCTATATATGTAAAACGCATGATGCGAATAAAATCGAATTGAATATCTGCGAGAGTATATACTAAGTATACAATTAAACAGTTCAGTTCACACAAATGTATGTACTAATTACTGAGCAAACAAACAACAGGTCAGTTAGTTTCTAGCGGTGCTTACTGGCATCTTAAACACAGCCAGCTATAACAGCTGTGTGTTCCAACATAATGACTGAATAAACTCAGGGTATGATAACGCATCCTACTCTGCTAGTTATCCAGCCGGCTAGCTATGGGAGCGAGGGTGCGGAGGAAGGAGGTGCAGGTAAAGCTCACCTGGGTGTCGGAGCGGTAGGAGAAGTCCCTCAGCCTCTCGCCGTTGACCCACACGTCCAGGGGTGGGGAGGGCACCCCAAAAACGCGCACCCCACCCAGCACCAGTCCATCTAGAGCCCTGTTAGTCTTCAAGGGTTGGCTCACAAGCGTTGCCTGGGTAACGGGAGGGGAGAGAGGGAGGAAAACCTTAAGCAGCCAATCACACAGTGGTGGTGATCCTTGATTTCAATTATTCGCAAACAGGAAGTGACAGCTTAATCCAAATGTGTGGTTTTTGCCAGAGTCAATTTAGCCATTAGCCAAGACACACCTGGCCAGTACAGCATTCAAAACAAGGTGCCCCATTACCTAGGGTGGGCCACACCTGGCACCTATTAGTTTAGTTGGCACGGTGATAGCTTCTTAACAGTATGGTGAAGAGGACTTGAAAATTCCACCAATTTTAACAATAGAGAAAAAAAAAACTTTTTAGCGTTTACATATGAAAACCATAAAGTTTGTTTTTAAAAATACAAAAAAAACATCCATTCAGTTGAACACAGGCGACAGTGGTAAGACAGTGAAGTTATGTGTACGTGGGTGAGTTTAATGGTGAGGCGGGAAACTGTGACCATGATAATAAACTGCCGTCGGTTACAAACGTACAGTTTAGCAGCGGCGACTGCAACAGTCAAATAACCGACGTTATGATGAACGATAACAGGGAGATAAGGCTGGCTGGCGTGGACGCCCGTGGAGACCAGCCCTCACCTCTCCCGCGATGAACACTAGGAAGGAGTAGTCGCCCCTCTCGAAAGTGTCCGGGCTGTCCCCGTCATCCCAGAACAGCTCGCCCCGCGCCCAGCCCTCCGCGGACAGCGCCACCGTCAGGAGGAAAGGGTTGGTGCGGGACGCCACGGTCGTCAAAGCCGGCTCCTGTGGCACAGACGCAGGTTTGAAACACAGACGGCGGGGGAGGTGGGGGAGTGGATGGAATCGCAGCACAGACACATGTTCACAACTGACCGACCTGCTGTGGGACGATGTAGCCCCCCCTCAGGTGGACGTTGATGGTGTCCAGGGGGGCGGGCAGGAGGAGGTACTGCCCCCTGCTGTGGAAAGGCTGTCCCTGTGAAAGCAGAACGCAGGAGAGGGGGAGGGGTGAGCGACAGTCAGAACAGTGTGGGAATCTTGCTGTAGATTGACGATGATGGCACAAAAGGGAGGAGGGGCCTGGTTTACATCATGCAGACTGTACCAAGTCCCCGGGGGGAGGTAGGCGGCCAGCTCCACTGATCCCTGCTCCAGGACGGGGCTGATGAGCAAAGAACTCCCCCACAGAAACTGCCGGTCCACCGTCTGGCAGTTAGGATCAGAGGGGAACCTGGGAGGGGTGAGAAGAAGAGAGAGGGAGAGAAAGAGAGAGAGATAGCAGAGGAGTAATAAGAGAAGATGTACAGAGAGAGACAAGCAATAGCAATCTCATAGTAGTCCTATCTGAAGACTGTAAAACAAAGACTACTGTGAAAATGTTCAAATTACAATGCTTGCTTTGCTACGGCGGGGTCCAATAAATCGACACAGTAGTTCAACATCGCTTTACATCGGACCCCCTTCGCATTTTGCCTTCATTTGGATTTAAGATAACTAAATAACTCAAAAAAAAAAACAAGATGGCGTAGCTGCAAAAAGGCTCAGCCTGCTCATGAGAGGACGTAGCCACCGCCGCGCCGCGGCGGTTCCTCTCAGCGCGGCGCCAAAACGGCGGGAAAAACCACGCGCGGCGGCGTTTCGGTGCGGTCCGTACTCCAGGAAGAGGGCCCGGGCCACGGTGCTGGCGGAGGCGTGGGCGTGGTGGAGGAGCGTGTAGAGCAGGGGCAGGAGCGAGTAGCGCAGGGTGAGGGCGGCCCGCATGGCGTCCTGGGCCCGCTGCCCAAACACGTACGGCTCCTGGGGCTGGGAGAGACACGGGGACATTACATGAGATTACATTACATTACATTACATTTCATTACAATATTACATTACACTACATCACATTACAGTACATCACATTACATTACACAGCATATTATATTACGCTACATCATATTACAGTACATTACATATTACATTACACTACATCACATTACAGTACATCACATATTACATTACATTACATCGCATTACACTATACTACACACAATACTAGCCTAAACTACATTACATTACATAGTATATTACATTACACTACATTACAATATTACATTACACTATATCACATTACACTACTGGCAATTTAGTACACGCTCATATCCAGCGCGACTTACTACATTATGTATTACATTACGTTACATCACGCTACATTACATTACATAGCATATTACATTACACTATACTACACTAAACTACATTACATTACACTGCATTACAATATTACATTACACTATATTATATTACACTACTGGCAATTTAGTACACGCTCTTATTCAGAGCGACTTACACAATTTTTTTTTTTACATAGCATTGCATCCATTTACACAGCTGGATATATATACTGAAGCAGTGCAGGTTAAATACCTTTCCTCAAGGGTCACAACCGCAGTGTCCTACCCTGGGAATCGAACCCGCGACCAGTTTCTTACCCATCATGCTACGCTGCCGTCGGAGACGGCGCTTAGCAACGCACGGGACCGTTACCGCGCCCACAGAAAGGAACATTATCGCACCCCCCCCCACAGGACCTTACTGCGCCCACGGGACCATAATGCACCTTAAGTACTGCCCCGCTGCTGCAATTAGTATCTGAAACGTACCGTACTTAGCACTGTGCTAGCGCAGCACGGTACAATTACTGTGCTTGGTACTCTCCTGTTACAGCGCGGTACCATTATCGCACATAGCACCCCACCATTACAGCATCTAACAGTGGGCAAACTAGACGTAGTAATGTTAGATTTAAGATATGTCCTAAAATGCATTATAAACTCGAGGATATAGGGCATTGCTCGTGGTTCTATGTCCTCAAGTTCATTTCCTCTGCTTTCTGTGGCTCTGGCAACCCCTGTGGCTCTTAATGTTGTGTTTTAGGTTTGCATGGTGCCACTTCTTTCATTGGTTGTGACGCTAATAGCTTTGTACCGTTGGCGATGTCGCTACCTGAAGTTTTCGCGCACACACACTGTCTGTCTGAATGAGAATAGTGTGTCTAATGGCTAAATGTAAACGTGACCCGGATGGTACGTTTACCATCACTTATCACCCTTTGCTTACAGCACCCGGATAACCGGGGTAGCGTTTAGGAAGGGCGAACTGGGGGGGGAAGTGGGGGGGTGGGGGTCTCACAATGTTGGGCCGGTCGTTGTGGTTCCTCATGAAGGGGTAGAAGGCCCCCAGCTGCATCCAGCGCACGCACAGCTCCTCAGTGGTGTTGCCCTCAAACCCGCAGACGTCTGCCCCCACCAGGGGCACCCCGTACAGCCCAAACAGCAGGATGGCTGGGGGGGGGAGAGAGAGGCCGATGGGGGGGTTAGTGATGGGACAGAGGGGGTGCATTCAGATTCAATACAGAAAAATTACTCGGATATATCATAAACCTATCCAAATGCCTACAGTAACACTCCATTTAAACTCAAAAACAGTAAATCTGAGTTCCAGTTTTCAAATGGTTTGAGACAGTGTTTCCAAACTCTTTTACTGGAGCTATACCGTCCTGTAGGTTTTTGCTCCAACCCTAACAAAGCACACCTCACTCAACAGCTAGAGATCTCATTGAGCTGCTAATCAGTAGAGTCAGATGTGCCAAATCAGGGCTGAAATGAAAACCAGCAGGACGGTTGCTCTGCAGGAACAGGGATGAGAACCGCTGGTTTAATCGCTTGGACGTGTTGCGCGAGCTTAGAGGACAGAACGACTGCGCAGCTGGACTGCGCAGCTGGACTGCACAGATGGACTGCGCAGCTGGACTGCGCAGACGGCAGACGCCCTTCGCCCTCACCAGGGACGGAGTAGCGCAGCTGCTCCCAGTCGCTCTGGACGTCTCCCGTCCAATGCGCAGAGAAGCGGCCCAGTCCGGGGAACGACGAGCGGGAAAGAACGAAGGGGCGGGACCCCCGAACCTTCAGCAGGGCGCTATATACAGGAAGAAGGGTCACGGGGTCACGTCCTCCTCAAATCTTATGGCCCATTGGTTGCCTGTTTGTGCAACTCCCAACAATAATTAAAAAAAAAAAAATACTGATCTGAGAAAACAAACATGTACACTTTTAAAAACAGTTTCAACGATTCAAACATATCAGTTGTGATTCGCTCTACAAAAAAGCTGAAATAATATTTATGAATACTATTCGAGTCATCCTGATTTCCGTGCAGTGCCATGTCTGACCTGTAGGTGGCGCTGGCCTCTGTCAGCCCATAGAGGTTGTGCAGGTTGTAATGAGAGGAGATGTTCTGCTGGCTGGACATACACAGCGTGCCAGAGTTCAGGTGGCCTCCGATCACACCTGTACAGAGCAAAAAAACTTCCAATGAGATCTTAACATAAAATATAATAAACTCCTAAAATAGGGTCTGTAAGTCCCAGTGTCTTCAAATGGAAAAAATCATAACAATATTAGTTAATATGATTTTCATTAAATACAATCTCATTTCACTTATCCATTTATTAATGAGCAACTCATTTTAGACATTTTCTCATTTGTACATAAAATCAACCTTGTCTAGTCTACAGATTCTTGGTAATGTTGCACTCATGATATTTCTAAAGATGTTTTACATAGATCCATGATACAAGTTTTCAAAGTGATTCCATGTAGTAGCATGTTAAATAGCCACTGCACAGTGTAAAGGTGTTGAAGTGTTAAAGGTTAAAGGTGTGACAGGTTAACCGTTTTACTAAGGAAGAGATCCGCAGCCACAGGGTGGCCATGTTAGGACAGCTGAATATGTTCTGGAACCCCTGCATTAACCCCTTAAACAGCAAGGTTTTGGAAAGTTTTTTGAAAATTCTATGTCAGTGTTCTAGAACTCCATTGCTTTCACTTACCAGTAGTGATTGTGACATCAGCATTTAGAATGTGCGGTTCGATATTCTAACCGCACACATGCGTGATCTTACACCTTAAAGGCTTAATGGGGAGATGAAGGTGCATGAGGTGAAAGGTCATTGTTGGCAGAGGTGAGAGGTGAGAGGTCAGACAGGCTGTCTGATGGCCTCACCTGGAACATAGGGGGGGCTCTCCAGGTCGGTGTCGGGACACCCCTCCACAGAGCCCGGCACAAAGCTGGCCGGCTCGTTCATGTCCTGAGAGGAAATGCCGTCAGCATCGGGGGGGTAAAAAAAAGATCTACTGATGATGCCTTTTACCAGAGACACACCTCTCAGTCATAGTCAGTTCATATTCCAGTATTATACATGTATGGATCATAACCTAAAGCATTTAAAGTGTGAAACGTTTATACGTAATTTACTATGTTATCTTGCCTAATAATTGCTGTTTACTATCTCAAACATCCATCTTCCTGAGTATCCAGATCTGATGCTCTTGTTTTATAAATGATTATCTAACCTACTCTAAACCACATGTCAGTGAATGAAGGGATCAAAAGGCTAGAGGTGTAGGGGTTACGGGGGGGGGGGGGGGTGTTGGATGGGGGGGGTAGGGCACTAACGATCCACAGGCCATCGACGGGGACTTTGCTGTGGAAGTCCTGGATGTTCTCCTGCCACCAGCTCTGCGTCTCGGGATTGGTGAAGTCCGGGAAAGCGGTGGGGCCCGGCCACACCTGATTGGACAGGAGAGAACGGGGAGAAGGCGGGGCCAAGAGTGGAAACACAGAGGAGGAAGGCCAGATGGTTGTTAAGCTCTTATCACATACATTTTAACTTAAAATCCATTAACAGAGCTGAATTCCTAATGAAGCCAATTCAAGTTAAGCACCTTACACAAAGGAACAAAGGTACTGCTCCAACTAGGATCTGCACCTAGCAACCTGGCAACCAAAAATTATACTCCTCCTTGGAAAAAACGAGAGCGTGGAGCCCTTGCAGCACACAGAGGTTTAATGCTTGTGGGGCCAATAACCCAACATATCTCATCAGAGACGGGTGTGCGGATCAGGGATCTGCAGCCACGACAGAGAGCTGGAGGGTTTGGCTGCTGCTTCTTTTCACCCTAATGTCAGCAGCCATGTCACAGCCAGAAAAAGACAATTTGAGCATCAATAAAAACCCAACAGACCCCGTGGCTCAACAGGACTAGGGCTGCAGACTCTCTAGTGTAGAAAACGGATGGCAAGAGCATGCATTAAAAAAATGAGTTCAATGCTGTTGGAGAAATAACACTTTTGAAAATCTGGTTTTCTACCCTACACCAAGTGCTGATCCACCTCTGTGATAAAAATCTGTTTGATCCTGCTGAATGAACAGTTATTTTCCCTAGGCATTTGGACTACTTTTTGCACGTGCTTCTGAACTACAGTATATGAGAGACACCTGCCATAAATGACGTAAGCAGGTACGACAAGCTTTGTTTAACAGTCAGTACCTGCCCAATAAGAGGCTGCCCGGTGGTGTTCCTGATGAAGACGCCCCTCTGTAACCCTTCATCAAATGGTCTGTAGGATCCAGGGGGACTTGAACTGCTGATGCCTGGATCCTGGGACACAGCGAAGTCACCAACAAGAAAAAACGTTTCTGTGACTGCGACGGCATTGTACTGATTCTGGCTTTTGCTGCCCCCTAGTGACCAAGGTGTGGATTGCAGTTCTCGTCAGATAAGCTCAAGTGTTTCCCCAGTTACCCAATCCGGGCGCCATCTCACCAGTATGAGGACATACTTCATCCCCGCTTGGTGGAACTCCTTCACCATTTCAGGAAGGTCGCCGAAGCGCTGGGGGTCGAAGGTGAAATCTCTCTGCTTGTCCGCGTAGTCGAGGTCGTTCCACTGCACATCCTAGTGGCAACAGTGGTTTGAGACGTCTGTTTCTAACGCGCAGCTTGACTTCAAAATAGTTTTCACCGCACAGCTTGATTTTAAGATCACTTTCACTGCAAAATCTGATTTCAAGATTACTTCTTAATGGCACAGACTGGTTTTAAGATTATTTTTGCTGCACGGGCTAATTTTAAAACTTTTATTTGTTCTGTCTTTTTTGTTGATGAACCATGGGAAGGGAGCGTCGTGCCACTGTGTGGGTACCAGAGGAAACTGGGCATCGTGCATGCGCTGGGCTACAGCTCGCGTGGCGTTGGTGGTGGGGTACCCCCAGCGGCAGAGGTGGAAACCCAGAGACCAGTACGGTGGCATCATGGGATACCCTACACAGGGAGGGAGAAGAAAAAGAGAAGGAGAACGGAAATAAGAGATGTGAGATAGGTAGAGTTTCTTATTTTATCTGTTCATATTCTGGCATGATGGTGAGTGTTGGACAGGCAGAAGGGGGGAGAGAGAGAGAGAGAAAGAGGGAGAGAGGTAGAGAGATGAGAGGGAGGTAGATAGAGCAAAAGCTACAGATTGGAAAGGGCAATCGTGAAGACAGGGAGCTCTTGCATTGCAATAAAAACAGAACCAACCCTGAGCTCTTATGTTCGTGAGGACCAAGGAGCACACATCCTCCCTGAGCTCCTATGCTTGTGAGGACCGAGTAACAGGGTCTTACCGATGACCTCATGGTACTGCCGCACTACGCTCTGTGGGTCCGGCCCCAATAAGACGTAGAGGTCCAGAACCCCTCCGATGGACACCCAGGTGAGGGCCGGGGTGGGCTGGAGCACTACCTCTACAGAGAGGGGGGGGGGAAGGGATGGTGGAGAAACAGACAGAAGAGAGAGGAGAGGAAAGACAGAGAGGAAGGGAAGGGGAGAGAGATAAGGGAGGGGGAGAGAGAGAAAGAAGTGAGGGGAGGGGGAGAGACGGGAATGGAGAGGGAGAGAGGAAGGAGGTCTCAAAAGCACATTCCTTCATTCCCACTATTATTCCTTCCTGCATTTTAACTGCAAGACTCAAGGTTAAAATGTGAGTGAGGAATAGGCACCAGTAACCCTCAATTTTTACCAGTCAATAATTAAAAAAATTAAACCGGCAAAGAATTAACATTTATACATTGATCCTGTGACGCTCTCTTCAGTGGTCAGTTCCGAAAAATTTCTTGACTCAGAAAGTGATTGTTTGATGGACTAGTAAATGTCATGTAATGTAAAATGAATTAAAGGAACGTTAAACGTGGGATGGGAGTCGCTGCCGCCTCCCTCTCACCCATTGCGTTGCTGTTCAGGAGGAAGACTCCGTGAGCCTGGCCGTCCCCTTCCTGCACCAGGTAGAACGGGTGGGACCCGTACAGGTTGGCATCACTCTGTAAGAAAGGGGTACAAGGGGTCACTGTGGCCTGAACTGGTCGTTCAAAAAAAAAACCAAAAAAAAACAGTTTGGTGCTGGCTTGGATAAAAATAACATGGGTTATAAATGTCTACAAGCCAATCTGTTGATTACACTAACGATGAAACATTTGCTGGAACTAAAACCAGTACACAGAGTGGGCCCCCAGGACCGGAGGTGAGAATCTGATATAAGCGATGGTCAATGATGATGAAGATGACGATGATGATGTCACACTCACGTGGGGGGCCATGTCCTGGTTCCACAGCGTGAGGGAGGTCCAGTTGAGGTCCAGGGTGAGGGGGGTGTAGTGCTCCCCCAGGCCGGACAGTAGGGAGGAGGGCAGGGAGGTGGACAGTTGTAGATACTGGTCAGCGAAGAGCAGGGGGGCCACTGTGGTGTTCATCCTGAACCACCCCCCAAAAAACAAAAACAAGGACACACACGCACAAACGCATGCGCACACACACAAAGCAAGCACATCAGTCCAACCCAACATACACACACAAGGACACAGACACAGCCTGTTACACACAAAACATGTGGTGGATTGCAGCAAAATGGAATTGTCCTTCGTGGACACTAAACCACTGACTCCCCTCCTCTGTTATTCTTACATAGCCAAAATTGCAATTCAAAACTTACTTTCTGATATTCTGCATACAGACAGTATTTGAATACAGGTCTAAATAATCCCATCACGGTTTTTTTTTTTTGGGGGGTGGTGGGGGGGGGGGAAGGGGGGAAAGGGGGGGGGGGGGGGGGTTTTGGAGACAGGAGAGAACGGCACCGATCGTGAAGGAGATCCACACTCACAGCACGCGGCCGTTGGACTTGCGACGCACGACGAATCCGAAAGGGTCTGGCTGAAACTCGACGCCGTAGAGGGCACCCTGCGCCTCGGGGCTCTTCCTGGGCGGGGCCACGGACAGCGGAACCTCATACCTGGGATGCGCAGGGTCCTTCAGCTACAGGTGGGGGGGATGTAAACATGACTTAAAACAAAATAATTAATTTGTGCCTTCGAGAGCTGTGAGTAGCACTCCGCATGTTTAGCAGCGTGAGTGAGCCACGTCTGGTTTTACAAGAAAAAACTGTGCCCTGATTGGATCCCACTGACTGGTAGGTTCCATGTGATGTCACTTCCTGTATCTGCTTACTGTAAGTTCATGGCCCAGGTTAAATGTGTTCACTGTTAGGACAGCAGCTGTAGATGTGGTGTGCTTAAAATCTCACATTGGTAAAAACTGGTGGCTTCCAATCAGTAGCCTAAATAATCCTGTTATGCACAGACTGGCTGAATCTGTGATGTACTGGGAGTGTTTATAACGTCATATATCCCTGTCTCTGCTACTTCTAGAGTTAGCCCCACAATGTCAAAAGGTGGAACAGGAGTCCATGAAGAAGGGCTGAGACACTCACAGTGAGGTGCAATCGACCCTCTGACTCCTCCATGACCTCCAACTGGAGGGTGGAAATATCCCGGGGAAGGTAGGAGGGTGTGGGTCGATTTAGGGTGGCAGCCTGTCCACGGGGACTGGGAGAGAGGGGTGCCATTTTGTAGCCAGGGTAGGACGGTGGGTAGAAGCAGCACGGAGGTCCGTTAGAGAGGCCGTCCTTCAGCGGGACGTAGCAGCAGCCGCGAGCCTCGCATTCCGTCCGGCTCAGCGACCTGTCCCGCGCGCAGTCAAAGCGTTCCTCTGGCGGTCGCTGACATAACTCCCCCCTCGGTGCAAAGCGGGACACCGGGGAGCGTTTTATATTCCGTTCAGAGCGAGGGGGGAACTGCTGCCTGTCCGCGACTGGTGTTCTTACGTTTCTGCGTGCCCTTTCCAGACCGTCTCCGCTGAAGTTTTCCAGCGTTATCCGGATCACTTTGGTTTTGTGGTCCGACATGCACACACAGAGCAAGTACGCTAACAACGCTGTGGTCAGCACGGAAAGCGCGAGACCTGCGACTGGGGTACGCGCAGACACGCGCCATATCTCCCCCAGACGCCCCCGGTAAGTCATCAAGAACGCCTTCTCAGTCTCACTGGTACACGGTGCATGGACCACAAATTCAAACTACACTTCCACGGATCCACAGTGGCAACAAACGAACAACCATAGTACGCCGACCTGAAATTAAAACAGTACGTTAACTATTAAATGACGGATAACGTTGCAGACAGCTTGCTAGGTAGAGAACTGTTTAGCATGACGGTAGCAATATTTTTGCAGCATAGTGCTAAACTACCCTGCTTATTAACCAGCGTTAAAATAAGGTCGTTTGCTAACCTTATTTTAAAATCTCCTAATCTCCTTCAAACCAACCAGAGTTTACATTCACGTTTTAGCTAATGCTGTTGGTAGTAGTCAGCTGGCAAACAGGCTCACTTAAACGCACTTGTTTACTAATTTGATGGTGACAATACTATTCGTGCATGTACACGTAAACAGACCTGCGGCCAACTACTACAGTAATTGAGGAAGTCCGAAAATAATTAAACGGCAAGATAGCAGGCTAATTCGCTACCTAAATTCTGATACATTCTTTTGTGCAAAAAATATTTTGTAATCAGTTTATACGTTTGCATTCTAGGTTTCTACTGTATTACCGACTTACAGTGAACAGTTCAGTGCGGTGTGCGGTTTTCTGAGGCAGTGTAAATCTCGTCACAATCAGGAAATCAAGCTCCTGTGCAAGCTTTCTGCTTCTTTGGTGAAGTTCTTGGAGGATTCAACCGAATAAACAAGCACGACGCCACCTACTGTTCTGTCGTGTGGAATGGACGATGGTCACATTCGCCCTGTCAATACAGTAACTACTTCGAAAACCCGTGAAGGTCCTGAAATCCAGTCTGTCTGCACGGTCTGCGCACCCATTGTATAAAACGTCTTCTGTGGCTACATTCTTAAAGCATCATGCAGTTGACCAACAAACAGACTATGTTCAACGGTTACACATCACAGATTTCTGTATTAATTTCAATTCCGAGTGGTCAGTCACTTGGCTGTGCATTTTTCCCCTGAATGTTTTTGTGAAAGAATTGTGAGACAACTATATTTTGTATTCTAGATTAATGTTGGAATTCTCAGAACATACTGTACTTGTGTGTGTTGAGAAATGTTGGATGGGAAACTAAAATACAGTCGGCTAGACGTTTAAGGCAACAGACTTTGAAGTCTGAGTATGAAAATTGAGACTGAGATAGAAAATATAGTATCAGTAAACTATGACAACATCTTTGAGCTGGTTTCTAAAGTATTAGAACACTAGACATTATCAATCTAACTGACAGAATCAATATCTTTAAAATGATATTTAAAAAATAAAATCAATTAAAAAATATCCCCCTACCTCTATATTTATCTCACAATCTTGGGAAGGCTCTCACTAACTTTTATCTGGTACAATAAGCGTCAAAGATCACGACTAACTATGCTATACATACCATATGATTGAGAATGACTGCTGTGTCCAAATTTAATGTGTTACTATTGGTCGGCTCAATTGCAAACCATTACGTTGTATTTTTCAGTTTTAGGTTCCTCTGGTCTGGCTTGATTTAGAAGCCTGTTCCGTTAAACCACTGCATCTCTGTTTGCACCCGGCGAAGCTGAAAGCTTTGCGAAAATCAATATAGAATCCTATAATGCTAAATGTGATTTATGTATGGCAGGACATTCAAGTGACAACGCCTTTCCCAACATTTGTTCAATTTTGGCCCTGTAGGGGGCAATGTAGAGTTCATACTGTACCTGGAGGAGCAGACGAAGGCTTCCCTATAGGTGAGCTACACAAGGACGGAAAACTCATGTCTTTTCAATAATTATCGGCCAAATTCGGCTCACCAAGCATACACCGTGTAAAATATCCACAACTAAGATGTTTTATATATGCAATTCAGAATCAATTATATCCCATTATTTTCTTCCTCAGAGGAACAAATTATTATTATTATTAGGATTTTCTTATGTATCTGGGGGAAGGGAGGCAGGGGTTGGATGTGTGGGTTGGTGAATGGGGTTTCAATATTCAATTCACCATGTTTATTTATGTCTTTTATTGCAAATTGGAAAATCAACTTTTTAAAAAAGTTATTGCTATATGAAAAACTGTGCAAGATCATGGTGGTCATAAGACACCATACTAATGGCTTATAGTGCAGTCACACTGTACAGCAGAACAGTCTTTTATACAAACAAAGTTGATAGAACAACTCCCTTCAGGGGAATTTTGAAAATGTCATTGTTGCTAATCCAGTTACACCACTTTCATGTCAATACAGAATTAGGACCTTCCCCTTGAACTTTGTGTTACAATGTCAAAAGGCTAGGCTAGAGCTGTCCAAATGTTATTGTCCTTATAATCGGCCCTTGAATGTTCAGTCGTAGTTTTAGCCAAAATTACTCTTTTCTCACAGTTGGTTTCCTTACCTCAGCACATCATTTGCAGAGATCAGATTCAAAGCTATTTGCTCAATCAGTCTCTCATGTCAGTACACAATGGTTTGACCCTCCCGCTAGGCAGATCTGGCACTGCAGTTAGGGCCCTGCCTTCTTGTCCAGGGCCCCGCCTTTTTGCCTTCCTCTGACATTGGTTTCCAGGCAGAAGAATCAGAAGGTGCCAATGTTTTGGAGGGGCCCCCAAATTATTATTTTTTTGCCTAGGGCACCCAAAAGTATTGGGGTCTCTCTGGCTCTAGCACGATACATTAATATGGAACCATTTGTTTGGGAGGTCACTTTCAACATATGATATTACATTTATTTGGCAGACACTTTTATCCAAAGCGATGTACAAGAGGTGCACACCAAAGGTCATTGGAACAACTACAAGCACAGGTCCGATAAGGTACAATACTCATTTTGTACAGTTACATATCCTTGAACTCTTACCACAGGACTCGCCAGTTTTATCAGGTCAGTAAGTTCTCTTGTGTAGCACCATCTTCATAAGGTGTCAAAAATAATTACACAAAAGGCAGAGACACACACATTGGTTGTTAACTTTTATGCACTGGGTTAAGGAATTCAATCATTCATCATCATATTCAATCATTCTGTATGTTTTCAATTATTTAAACAGAGTAGAATGCACCATGTTGAATTAATGCAATCCATGATATGCAATTCTTATTAATGACATGTCTTCAAGACAGTGTTTACACAGTAAGACTTATTGATCACTAGGGTATCTCTACTAACAAGCAAACAAGAATAAAACTAGAAAAAATGTACCCAAGGCACAACAATCACCACTGTGCACTGTAAAAGTCTTGACAATTCAGTAATGACTTTTCAAGATATGTCTGGCCAGATGGTGGCGCTAGAGGAAAGGCCATGGAGTCACAAAAGTCAATAGGGTTTTTCCTCTTGGTAACATGAATGCGCACAGAAATTTCACGGCAATCCGGTCATTACTTTTCCAGATATGTCTTGTCATGGACAAAAAACATACGGATGGATGACGTTACATAACCTTGGCAGAAGTTAAAATAAAAGATTAATATTACAGATATACGTTGGTAGTACATAACTCAAAATTTCTAAAAATAACTTTGTATTTGATGTTTCTAGATGGCACATGTACTGTAAAAAAAAAAAAACTTAATTCATGGTCTCTCATCTCCATGGCAATTATCTACATAACAGATGTGCCTGGGCGCTACTTTCCATAGAAAGACAGGAAACTGACATTTCAATGTCACCTGACATCTTCCTCGAAATGTCAGTTACCTGTCTTTCTATGGATTAATGCCTGAGTATAAGAACAAGTTTGTTCTCTGTCTTAAAGAGTGCTCCAGCTCCACCCTCTCCAGGAATCAGTCCACTTTGGAAGTCTTTCTTTGAATCCATTTTGTCACAATTATTTACATATTTACAAGTCCATGATGAATTTATTATGCAGGACAATGTTATCTTCCCATTTTATTTTATTTCAGTGATGTTGTAGGCAACAGGCCCTCTAAAGGTGAATCCCAAGTAGAAAGTGACGTTCTCATTGCCGTAGGGCAATGAAGCTGAATTCAAAGCTGGAATCAAGAACTTCTTCTTCTTAGGACCTTGGAGAAAAACAGTACCATCCTCTGTCCAGCCATCAACGGACTTCAAAAGTGTTTTGATCTCTGGCATTTTCCACACCTCCCCGCTTAGCCACTTCATCCTTTTTTCTGACACAGGGAGCTTCTTTGTGAGACTCTCCACTTTGCTCTTGTGTACAATCTTGTCCCGTCCATTTCCGTTGCTCAGGAAAAAGTGAGTATAAATTCTCCTCTTCCTTCGTGGAATGTCTTTCATTTTTGTCCTGTAACTTTTACTGAGGAATTCAACAGCTGACATGACAATTTCGTATTTGTTTTCTTTATCATCGTCATTGTCTTCTGGCCAGAAAAGCAAGGTGAGCAAGAAAAGAGCACTGGATAAGCATTTGCTCTTCTCATTTGGGAAGTGCTGGCAGAGAAACTGAAGATACTGAATTGGTGCAAGCTTAGGAGACTGAGTTGAAAGACAACCTAAAGCAATCTGAGATGCTATGTAGTTCACAAGATCAACTTGGTCCAGTTTTGCCTTCAGTGGGTTGGAGGGATACAAGGATATTATTTCCTCCAGCACGTGTATTTGGTCCCTGTCTGTCTGGTCATGCAGGAGGGAGAAGATTGCTGTTATATTCCCCCCGCCAAGACAGTATATCTGCATGCGTTTCATGAAAGGAGTCAAGTTCATTGGATTTGCATTGCCTTGCTGCTGAAAGGTGCTGAGAGAAACACTGCTGAAATATTTTCCATATGCAGTGGACTTATTTACCAACCAGTTCTTTGGATTGTTTATTCTGAACTCTGAGGTCACAACTGTTTCGTCCTCCTCTGCATTTACATCAGTCTGAAAGTAGCTCAAGTCTTCGGAGATCCAGTCCAAGGCAGTGTGCATTGACATCTGAAGGCTTTTCAGTTTGCTGTGGAAGCTTTCCCAGGGCTTCTTAACTTCTTCAGGGATGTAATCTGTCACCAGGTACTTCAGACACTCAGAGTTGCCACCACTTTTGCTTGAAAACAACTGCAGTGAAAAAACAAGCTTTAACAAGTTACATCCAACCTCCACTGCAGCAAAAAACCCTAAATTGTTCATAGTTTCAACATCGGAGATGGCTGCCATCTGACAGTCTTTGAAGCAATCTATGGCTTTAAGGGCCTTTTCAATTGCATCTGCTGTGTTTTGTGGTGTCTTTGTCATTTTTTCAATCTTTTTACATTTGGCATTGAACCATCTCCTATACACCTGACCTTTAGTGTCCAGGATGTAGGAGTTTTGGGGCATCTTTTTTGCAGCTATTTCTGCCCATTTTTCTGCCTCTTCAAATTTTTCGTGGGAGTAGTTGAGTCGGGCAAGCTGCTGAGCAAAGAAAGCATCTTTGTTGAATCGCACGTACGCTTCTTTGAGAAGCTCAATTGCCTCGTCTGGGCTTTCCTCTGTCATCACATGTTCAATGAGCGGAGAGAATAAACTATCCGATTCATCACCTTTAATGATTCTGCAGCGCCTCATGAACAAATCTCTGAGAAACTTCACATACTCCTCTCTCCCAAACCTGTTCTCATAAAGCACATCTTCATGGAGAAGATCCATTGCAATTCCACTTTGCTTCTGTTGGCTACTTGACAACTGCCGGAGAATCTCCTTTGCCACCAGTGGATGAATGATACGGATTGAATGAATGTGCGTCTTGTCATCTCTCAGGTGTATGAAGAGAAGTTTAGCTTGCTCACTTAAGGATCTCTCAAAGGTGTGTTGGCGGAATCTGTCCATTTGGATGGTCAGTCTCATCAAGGCCTCACCATGAGACCGGGAGATGAAGGAGTTCTGCACATAGGTGTTGAGCAAAGCCACATACTGAATGAGCCTTGTGACAACAGATGTGTGATCAATATCTTGCAGCAAATGTTTCACAAAATCTTCAATGTACTGTGGGTCAAATTCTTTACTCATCAAGACAAATGTTAAGATGAACTCTGGCTGGTACTGTTGTATGAGCTTTTCTCGTTTCCCAGAAAACTGCCTTTTCTCCTCTGCTGACAACTTGTGGGTCACAGCAACATTCTGGAGAGGAGACTCCTTGCACTTTTTCTCTGGATTGTGTGACCGTCTGCAGCTCAGTAGAATGAAACAGGGCATCCCCTGTGCGATTCTCTTGGTGTAGACAGCAGTCACCAATTCATTCCGTAGATCATCCAGGTATTCGTTCTCACAGTCTTCCACCAGCAAGAGTACTGGAAGGCATTTTTGTGGGGGGTCTTTCTCTTCGTATTCACGTAGGTGAACCGCATGCTCGGATACAGTGGCTGGTGAGTATGATGGCTTCACAACTGCACATCTTAGGTCTTTTCTGTTGTTCCAAATGACCTGTCGTGCAGCTGTGCTCCCTCCACTGCCTGGATGGTGGTATATATTGATGCTGCTCACAGGTACTTGGTCTGCACCTCTTTTCTGAATGTCACTGAGAAGTTTTGATATTTCCCTGTATGCATCTCTCTGAATGATTTCCCCAACAAACTTCTTCTCTGCAAGCCAGAAATTCAGCCACTTCACTTTACCACCATGGTAAAACTGCCTTTCCAAGTTTTCTTTTTCTGCCTCAATGAAGTCATTGCTGGTTTCATCACACTGGTCAACACTCAGGATCTCTAAGGAGTACATCCTTTCCTCTTCTGGAGTTTCAAGTAGACACTCTCCTTTTGTGAAAACTGACAAATGTTTGGTAGCTCGAGTCGTCATTGGCTGAATGCGTTGCAGAGTAGCGTTCACGTGGCTCATTTTCATCCCGACAATGCTCGAGTGGTTAACGGCATCAGCACTACAGTACGCCTCCGCAAAGCTCTGCCACTTCTGATGGTTTTCTTCACTTTCTGAAATGCAAATGATGTCTTCATGACCTTCCATATCAGTGAAAAATTCATAGAAAGTGTGCAACTGAGGCTTCTCTACAGGGGAAGTGAGAAGAAAGATCACCAAGAAAGAGCCCTTCGGCAAGATCTGTTTGCAGATCAGCGATACAGATTCCCGCAGAAGTGTGATTTTGGTTTTGATCCAGGTCATTTCATCACAGGGGTTTTCGTTTCCATGGTAATGGTTTCGTCCATTGCAAAATATCCAGCTTGTCTGTTCAAACAAGTGTAGGTGTCTCTCAAATTCCCTGATGCTCATGTCACTTGGAATTTTGTAGTTCTGCATGAAATGCAGGTTTGCAGCATGGTGCTGAAGGTATTTGCCACAGAATCCAGATACTTTTGAATCTGGGTCAAAATCAAAAACACAGAAAATCTTCATGTTCAATAAAAAGTCGATGCTTCTCAAATGGTCCTGCTGAAATTTGTTTGTGACGAGAATGTACCACTTTTCCTGTTCAATGAACTTTTTCCCGCTGGTCACAAGCATTGTCAGTTTCCTGCCCAGGTCTTCACAGAAATCTGGTGCGTTGAGAAATTGTGACTTCTCAGCCTCTTCTCTCAGATCATCTCTGTCTTTCACACGTTGGTAGAAGTTAAAAACATTTTGATCAATAACTGATTCTGTTTTGGATCCTACTCTGCGATAGATTGCTGCCTTTTTATATTTAACCTTGTTTGTCTTTTCATTGAAGTTTGGAAGATGGACAGAGTACACTTTGTTCCTCACTACGTTCACTGTGGGAACAATGTCAACCTCCACCACGTAAAGTTTTTCCGTGCCGTTTATGTCTATGACCTCGATAAATTGTGGTGGCCTTATACACTGTCGCACGTCTTCACTGTCTGAAGTAAAACACTTTTCTATATAGTCTAACGCATCAACAAACATGTCTTTCTCTGTCACGGGAATGCCAATTATTTCACCGTGCATATAGCCAGTGCCATCCCTACTGTCCATCACACCAAAGTGTATTGTACCATTTGTTCTAATATTCATGCATCCAGCGCCAAATTTGAGAACCTCCTTGGCAAATTTTGCTTGCAGCCTTGTCCTGTCCAATTTAACGGCATTTTCAAGTGATTTATATTCATGACAAGGAGTGATAAGATCGATGACGCCAGATTCAGGCTGTAGAACGTTGTTCTTCACATATGTGAAGTCAATACCTTCTTTTCCAAAGGGCCTTGGTTTACAGTCTTTCTTAGTGGAAAGCCCAATTACTGTTTGGTCCTTGTGTGTCTGTGTCTCTGTCTCTGTCTCTGGATGGGACTGATTAGTGCCAGCATCAGTGGCCACATCGCCTGTGCTTCGCAGCTCATTCTGACTTCCAGCTCCTTTGTTGGGTATATTCTCTTGAGTTTTCTTGGTCTCTTGAAGCTTGTGTCCTTGGAAAGTCTCAACAAGCTCATTTCTTTTACTGACTATCAGGAGAGCGGGGCCAGATTTCATGCCAGTCTCTTTTTTCAGATAGTCCTCTGTCACCTCCCTGAGGATTTTGCCATCCACTTCCTCCTCTTGCAGCTTCTGAACATACTGCTCCTTCACTCCTATTGACCTTAACCAGGAGCTCACGTCCAATTCCGTCCAATTCTCCAGTGCTTTGTTGCCCAATTCAGCTAAGGAAGTAAAATACAACAGGACATCAAAAACTGAAAATGTGCTGTGGATCCTAAAAACACTATACTAATTGTAGGGAAGGAACAGCACGTTTTATTTGGTGTATAGTACAAGCACATACAAATTGTTGCTAATGTGAGAAACTACTTTAATGTCTTATAGCCCCAATTAGATGCCGGTGTCTAAAAATAGCATTCTCTTAAATTATTGCTTTAATCAGTCACTGATTCAGTCACAGCAGATCAGTAGCCTAGTAACAGAAAAATGTAACAGGTGCAATCTCATCACGATACAAAAAAAAAAACAAGCACTGTCAGACGAAGCGCTCTGGCAAATAAAAACAGCTAGCCGACAAGAAAACATTGTGCATACAACTTTATTAAATAATAAGTAGGCCTAGCTTGGGACATTTTCAAAATAATAATAATAATAATAACAATGATAATAATAATAATGTCATTATTATTATTATTATTATTATTATTATTATTATTATTATTAAATTTCTTTGACGCCAATCCCCTATGCCTGTAACAGCAGTTAGCCAATGCAATGTTAGCTAGCTAGTTCGTTAAATAACTGCCTAGGCTAGCCTACTAGGCTAGCTACAGGATATCTTTTCACCGACAAATTAATTACAGACATAGCCTATTTACAGATTTCAAATGAGCACTCAGATTTGTTGTGCCGCCGTGGTATGCCAGTTGTTTGTTACATATTTGACATTGAGCCTTTTTCTTGTCATCGGTAATTTTGAAGTGTTTCCACACAGCCGATTTCTTCGCAGTTGCCATTGTGCTAATGGACACGTGGACTGAACCGTTTGTAGAGTGACGCGCGTTGCGTGCTTTGTCTTTTTTCTTTTATCTTTGTCTTTTATCTTTTTTTATTTATTTTTTTTAGGTTATCTAACCTATCCTCAAATTAACAACAACAACAACAACAATAATAATAATTTAAAAAACGAATCATCCGAATCCTAAATTGAGATTTGAATGCCACTATACCGAACAAATTCCGAACCATTCGAACGTTCGGGGCCAGCCCTCCCAGTATGTTTACAGAGGGAGACTCCCATAGGATCAGGGGATTTTGTCATTTTGGCACAAATGTGCTCTTTATTTCAAGCTTTGAACTATGTCCGTACTGTATATCATTTTGGAGACAGGGAGGGGTTTAAGGGGTTCATTAATATGGCCCTGTAACACATGCAATTTGCCAGGTCAATCAGCAGGATCAAATCTTCCTAAATTAATTATATGTAGATTGCCAAAACACCTTATAGATTAATAATCAAACTGTGCATAGCATCTCTACTGCAAGGCTGCTTAATATACAGTAAACTCCATTATGTTTGGGAGATACTAATGTTATGTAAATGAAAGTCGTCATGTGTAGTACTTTGCTGCATATCCTTTGCATGCAATGCAATGCATGCAACTAAAGAGGCTGCATGAAATGTTTCCAGAGAAATAAGCGTCACCACTGTTTTACTGTGCAACTGCACTTTAACCCCATATGCATTGTTTGATTATAAATTATTGTGGAGTACAGACACAATTCAAGAAAAAAGAGTCTTTGTCCCAAACATTATGAAGCTCACTATTTATTTCCACTTTTCTAAATTTATCTTTTTTTTTTATTTTGTCAGGTTTGTTTGGCCAAATGTCCTGGCAATGCAGATAAACAGAACTGAAAATGCTGAACTTAAAAAGGATGACAGCAAATCTCACGGTATACTTACCCATTACTCACTCATGGTTGTCTTCATTGGAAGGAAAAATGCAAAAATAATCAAGATCTCTGTACTTCATCTGAAAAATTGGACAAAATAATTTGTTAAAATCTCAAATCACTTTTGAGACACATATTTTTGACAAGGTTATCAACTAAGAAAAATACAAGAAGGCAGTGTAAAAGCATTTCTGTGTTAAATCATTAAACTGCTAGTTTGGTGAGATTCGATTTAATATAGGCTACCTAATTATGAGTAGACCTATAGAGCAAAACTGTCACAATATTAACACTTCGGGAATGAGGGGTCATTTGAATCAATATCGAGTGTTGATTATTCACCCTGCATCTGGGTTCTGGATTTGATACCAGACTGGGGGGCCCAGAGCCCCCTCTTCCTGGATAACGTGCTGATTTGGATAATTCGCATTTATTTAATTTAAATAATTTATTTATTTAATTCGCTCCCAACTCTCAGAGGGAAAGCAGCAGCAGCAGCTTGAAGCAGTGAGCCCTGGTGTTCACGTGGTACATCCTACACCTGACCTGGTGGAAACGTGAATGCACAATGTTTATTGTATGCTTCAACACAGGGATTATGGTGATCCTTCATGAGGTTTTGTTGATTTTTCTCTGATGTTTGCTGAGGCGCTTGAGGCCCACGTGCTCATGTTTATGTTTTACAAGAATAAGTACAGCATTTCCCAAAGTTTCAGTGTGAATACTTTTTTTTTTGACTCGCCCATTTTCAAATTAACATGTTGAATTTTGCGATTCCTATGTTTTAAAATGTCAAAACAATTAATTCAGTGCAATTCATTTGGCTGTTGGGAATGAAAAATATTAATTCAGTTAATTGCAAATTCAGATTCTTTGCATACACTCATTACACTCATATTATTCAATATTAGATTAGCCTACGCTGACATCTATGTTGGAAACTGCAGATACAAACATTTAACTTTCAGAAATAACAATGCTGTGTGCAATGTAAACAGAAATGGTTTTGCTCAGTCTGGGAGGAGACAATGGGAGGAGATCACATGCGTACAGAGTACAGACAAGACAAAGGATGACTTCTATTAAAAACTATGACCAAGTTATAAAACCGGTTTGTTGGCAATAAAATGAAAATAAATCACTACCCAGAACAGGCCCTGTTGTGTGACGAACGTTGATTGGAGGAGGGGCGGGGAAGGGGGGGGGGGGGGTTACAGACTGACAAATTAGCCATAATGTTTAATTCAATACACATATGTGTTATACGATATAAATCAAATGAACATAGTAATATGGTGATATAAGACTTAAGATTCTACGGAGTCTTGGTCCAGATATAAGCGATATTGACACGCCGAGCGAAGAATCTTATTTCGTTTGATATAGCCAAGTTGTTATATCTTAAGTAAAAATGTCAGGACTTGAGAAAGTAACATTCATGAAGGTCATTTATCATTGCAGCGACACAAATGGACTAATGGTAATCGAACGTGACGTTATCATTAGCCTATTTATCGCATCGCTTTTAATATCATATTTAAGCCGTGTCTAAAAGCAGTGTCAACAACATTACTGGTACTGTGCCTTAGGCATACGGCTTCGTATGCACCATGGTAGGATTCTTGTAAATATTTTACGTAGCACAGACACTGGCAGCGATAGGTTTTTTGTTTTTTTTAACGACCATGAGGGATTCCGGAGCAGGCTTACTGTGCATAGCCTGGTACTGCAAAGCGTATATTACATTGCCTAAAAGCAAAGCACGTCTTGTCATTTGTGTTGTGATAGAATGCACAAATAGAATACTAACTCGGAATAGATTACAAAATGGTAGTGATGCGTTCTAAGTATTTGCTTAAATATATTTAAGTGTAGGCTATCCTAGCTGCAGTATTTTGTTATTTAACATCTGAGCAAAGTGATTTTCCCAGATTGGCCACGTAGCCTCGGGTATCGGACCAGTACCACAAAGCGTTATTCTTACCCTTTTTTGTACTGACGGCACTAATAATTCAGTTAAAAAGATAAATAGAGGTCGTATTAAAGTACTTACTCACCATATTTAGCTACGGACACATCCGGGTGTTTTTGGTTGCTGTACATGCCGATGCGAGGGAAATCAAAGCGAGGAAAATCACTGCGTGCGGGAATTAATGCTCTTCAGAGCGAACTCGAAACTCTCGGAAATTACACTTCTCTGTGATTCGCTATGAATGTAATGTAGCTCAGCGCGCGCGCCTCTCCTTGCCAACAGGGTGTTCTCTAGATCGGCAAATAAAATACTTTCAGCCACACCTAAAAAAAACAAAAACCAGTTGGCTACCTGCGCGCAGTACTGGAGGGTGTGCACAGGTTCCTTCGTCAAAGTTTCGATTTCTCGAATACGAAAGTTTGGATCCAGATCAAGAAAATCAGAGTGGAAAAATCCTATCCAGTAGAATAGCACATCTCAAGATAACCTACATGCCCGGAAGTATGTGGACACCTGACATACAACATCTCATTCAAAATGATGGGCAGGAATCTGGAGTTGGTCCACCTTTTGCTGCTATAACAACCTCTACTCTTCTGGGAAGGCTGTATACTAGATGCTGGAGCATTACTGCACTGATTTGTTTCCATTCAGCCAGAGGAGCATTAGTGAAGGTGGGCACTGATTGGGCAATTAGACCTGGCTCACAGTTGGCTTTCCGATTGATCCCAAAGGTGTTAGATGGGGTTGTGGTCAGGGCGCTGTGCAGGCCAGTCAAGTTCCTCCATACCGTCCTCGACAAAACCATTTCTATATGGACCTTGCTGTATGCCCGGTGCAATGTCATGCTAAAACAAGAAACGGCCTTCCGCAAACTGTTGGGGAAGCACAGAATCGTCTAGAATGTGATTGTATGCTGTAGCATTAAGCTTTGCCTTCACTGGAACTAAGAGGCCTAACCTAAACCATGGAAAATAGCTGCACACCCTGGGTGTCCAGATACTTGTAGTCATGTACTCTATGTATGTGTATTTACATCTCATTTGCTTTGCATTAGTATTTATATTCAAAATAATTTATGTTCAACTTCAGCAGTAAATGCCAGTACTGCCAGCACAAACTCCAGGTCCTATGGGCACCAGTGTCTGTAGTATTTGCTTTGTCCATACACTACTCCACCTGATTTCCCTAATGAGTTTACAACCTGACAGTGGTGCTTGCTGAGCTGAAAATAGACAGGATAGAAACCCTTCCTTAAAGCTGATCGTTGGTCACAACCTGCTATCTTACATTTTCATTAATTAACAACTGCGGCAGTGATCTGAATAATACATGTGCAGGTAGGCTATCCTAGCTACAGTATTTTGTTATTTAACATCTGAGCAAAGTGATTTTCCCAGATTGGCCACGTAGCCTAGGGTATCGGACCAGTACCACAAAGCGTTATTCTTACCCCTTTTTGTACTGACGGCACTAATAATTCAGTTAAAAAGATAAATAGAGGTCGTATTAAAGTACTTACTCACCATATTTAGCTACGGACACATCCGGGTGTTTTTGGTTGCTGTACATGGCGAGGCGAGGGAAATCAAAGCGAGGAAAATCACTGCGTGCGGGAATTAATGCTCTTCAGAGCGAACTCGAAACTCTCGGAAATTACACTTCTCTGTGATTCGCTATGAATGTAATGTAGCTCAGCGCGCGCGCCTCTCCTTGCCAGCAGGGTGTTCTCTAGATCGGTAAATAAAATACTTTCAGCCACACCTAAAAAAACAAACAAAAACCAGTTGGCTACCTGCGCGCAGTACTGGAGGGTGTGCGCGTGCCCTTTCGTGAAAGTTTCGATTTCTCGAATACGAAAGTTTGGATCCAGATCAAGAAAATCAGAGTGGAAAAATCCTATCCAGTAGAATAGCACATCTCAAGATAACCTACATGGCCGGAAGTATGTGGACACCTGACATACAACATCTCATTCAAAATGATGGGCAGGAATCTGGAGTTGGTCCACCTTTTGCTGCTATAACAACCTCTACTCTTCTGGAAAGGCTGTATACTAGATGCTGGAGCATTACTGCACTGATTTGTTTCCATTCAGCCAGAGGAGCATTAGTGAAGGTGGGTACTGATTGGACAATTAGACCTGGCTCACAGTTGGCTTTCCGATTGATCCCAAAGGTGTTAGATGGGGTTGTGGTCAGGGCGCTGTGCAGGCCAGTCAAGTTCCTCCATACCGTCCTCGACAAAACCATTTCTATATGGACCTTGCTGTATGCCCGGTGCAATGTCATGCTAAAACAAGAAACGGCCTTCCGCAAACTGTTGGGGAACCACAGAATCGTCTAGAATGTGATTGTATGCTGTAGCGTTAAGCTTTGCCTTCACTGGAACTAAGAGGCCTAACCTAAACCATGGAAAATAGCTGCACACCCTGGGTGTCCAGATACTTGTAGTCATGTACTCTATGTATGTGTATTTACATCTCATTTGCTTTGCATTAGTATTTATATTCAAAAGAATTTATGTTCAACTTCAGCAGTAAATGCCAGTACTGCCAGCACAAACTCCAGGTCCTATGGGCACCAGTGTCTGTAGTATTTGCTTTGTCCATACACTACTCCACCTGATTTCCCTAATGAGTTTACAACCTGACAGTGGTGCTTGCTGAGCTGAAAATAGACAGGATAGAAACCCTTCCTTAAAGCTGATCGTTGGTCTCAACCTGCTATCTTACATTTTCATTAATTAACAACTGCGGCAGTGATCTGAATAATACATGTGCAGGTAGGCTATCCTAGCTACAGTATTTTGTTATTTAACATCTGAGCAAAGTGATTTTCCCAGATTGGCCACGTAGCCTCGGGTATCGGACCAGTACCACAAAGCGTTATTCTTACCCCTTTTTGTACTGACGGCACTAATAATTCAGTTAAAAAGATAAATAGAGGTCGTATTAAAGTACTTACTCACCATATTTAGCTACGGACACATCCGGGTGTTTTTGGTTGCTGTACATGCCGAGGCGAGGGAAATCAAAGCGAGGAAAATCACTGCGTGCGGGAATTAATGCTCTTCAGAGCGAATACCAAACTCCCGGAAATTACACTTCTCTGTGATTCGCTATGAATGTAATGTAGCTCAGCGCGCGCGCCTCTCCTTGCCAACAGGGTGTTCTCTAGAATACGAAAGTTTGGATCCAGATCAAGAAAATCAGAGTGGAAAAATCCTATCCAGTAGAATAGCACATCTCAAGATAACCTACATGGCCGGAAGTATGTGGACACCTGACATACAACATCTCATTCAAAATGATGGGCAGTAATCTGGAGTTGGTCCACCTTTTGCTGCTATAACAACCTCTACTCTTCTGGGAAGGCTGTATACTAGATGTTGGACCATTACTGCACTGATTTGTTTCCATTCAGCCAGAGGAGCATTAGTGAAGCTGGGCACTGATTGGGCAATTAGACCTGGCTCACAGTTGGTGTTCCAATTGATCCCAAAGGTGTTAGATGGGGTTGTGGTCAGGGCGCTGTGCAGGCCAGTCAAGTTCCTCCATACCGTCCTCGACAAAACCATTTCTATATGGACCTTGCTGTATGCCCGGTGCATTGTCATACAAAAACAAGAAAGGGCCTTCCGCAACACTAGCGTAGCCAGAAAAAAGACTGTGGGTGTGCATCAGAAAAACTGGGTGCGCCACATATAATTTTCTCTACAACACAGAGTAGGCTAGACTGATGTGCACCTCCACAAAAATATAATCATCCATTACTCTCCATATAGGCTTGCCTACAACATAGCCGTAACACAGTATAAAAAGTGCTTTAGTCATTGTACAGTTGATTGTTATTTTAAACGTCACAGTGCAATCATTCTTTACATAGGCTTATCAAATAAAACAAAACAGGCCTACAATAGAATAGATAACAACTAGGCAAGCCCAGGATCTACACAGCATTCCCCCAAATGACATTTACATAAAACTTTATTGGGACATAGCCTACCTGTGCAAATTGACAGCTTAAAGTGCCCGGTTTCTTTCAATAAATTCAGGGAATTGCTCCTGTTTGTCTTTTGTGACCTGATGCGTGATGTCACCTTTTCCAGCCCTTTTAATGTCCATGAAACATTTGTGTCTGGCCACAGCAGCAGCATGGGCTTTACTAGCTTCGTGTTTTATACAAAACTGACCACGATTCCCCCAGTCTCTCAGTGCTGCTTTGCTAAGCCTGTCCTCATTGACATCAGTGTTAAAGTGGTGGCAAGGTTGGCAAAATACAGCGTCCAGTTTAATGCTATAATCTAGCCAACTGTACCGAGGGGGTGTTGAGGGGGTGATGGAGAAACATCCTCCTCAGCTGTTGTAGGCCTTGTGTCCAGCTGGTCATCAATGCAAGGTTTTTTGAAGAAGTTAAACAGCGAGCTCTGTTTCATTTTCATAAACTAGCGGCTAGAGTATATTCTAGCATTAGCTGCAGGCGTTGCATTATTTACTATTTACACTGCTAGTCTCCCGTGATGCTCGCTGGGGTCACAGGTCAATGGCTACTTGCACATGTATCAGCTTTTAAAAAATTTGATTGGTAGGCAGGCTGTGCATGACGGTGGATGTTGTTTTTTGACTAAAATAATTTTGAATTTATTTTAAAATTAACAATTATTATAATTAGACCATAATAGCCATAATAACTTTCGAACAAAACGTTTTAGTAAGGCTATAACTAAAAATTCATTCTGCATCTGATTTTTGGGTGTGCCAGCTGCCTCTTTGGGTGGCACAGGCACACCCTGGCACACCTGTGGCTATGCCATTGCTTCCCTATGTGGGCTGAAAGGGGATAGGTGATCTTCTCGATGTCTTTTAAATAATTATCAGCCAAATTCAACTCCCCAAGCAAACATCTTGCAAAATATCCACAACTAAGATGTTTTATATATGCAATTCAGAATCAATCATATTATATCCCATCATTTTCTTCCTTAGAGGAGCAAATTATTATTATAACTATTATTATTATTATTATTATTATTATTATTAGGATTTTATTATGTATCTGGGGGAAGGGAGGTGGGGGTTGGATGTGTGGGTGGGTGAATGGGGTTTCATTATTCAATTCGCCATGCTTATTACTTTATGTCTTTTATTGCAAATTGGAAAATCAACTTTTTTATTTTTAATACAGTTATCGCTTTATGAAAAATTATACAAGCTAATGGTGGTCATAAGACACCATAATAATAGCATATAGTACAGTCACACTGTACAGCAGAACAGTCTTTTATACCAACAAAGTTGATAGAACAACTCCCTTCAGGGGAATTTTGAAAATGTCATCGTTGCTAATCCAGTTACACCACTTTCATGTCAATACAGAATTATGACCTTCCCCTTGAACTTTGTGTTACAATGTCAAAAGGCTAGGCTAGAGCTGTCCAAATGTTATTGTCCTTATAATCGGCCCTTGAATGTTCCGTCGTAGTTTTAGCCAAAATTACTCTTTTCTCACAGTTGGTTTCCTTACCTCAGCACATCATTTGCAGAGATCAGATTCAAAGCTATTTGCTCAATCGGTGTCTCATGTCAGTACACAATGGCTTGGCCCTCCCACTAGGCAGATCTGGCACTGCAGTTAGGGCCCTGCCTTCTTGTCCAGGGCCCCGCCTTTTTGCCTTCCTTTGACATTGGTTTCCAGGCAGAAGAATCAGAAGGTGCCATTGTTTTGGAGGGGCCCCCAAATAATATTTTTTTTGCCTAGGGCACCCAAAAGTCTTGGGGTCTCTCTGGCTCTAGCACAATACATTAATATGGAACCATTTGTTTGGGAGGTCACTTTCAACATATGATATTACATTTATTTGGCAGACACTTTTATCCAAAGCGATGTACAAGAGGTGCGCACCAAAGGTTATTGGAACAACTACAAGCACAGGTCCGATAAGGTACAATACTCATTTTGTACAGTTACATATCCTTGAACTCTTACCACAGGACTCGCCAGTTTTATCAGGTCAGTAAGTTCTCTTGTGTAGCACCATCTTCATAAGGTGTCAAAAATAATTACACAAAAGGCAGAGACACACACATTGGTTGTTAACTTTTATGCACTGGGTTAAAGAATTCAATCATTCATCATCGTATTCAATCATTCTGTATGTTTTCAATGATTTAAACAGAGTAGAATGCACCATGTTGAATTAATGCAATCCATGATATGCAATTCTTATTAATGACATGTCTTCAAGACAGTGTTTACACAGTAAGACTTATTGATCACTAGGGTATTTCTACTAACAAGCAAACAAGAATAAAACTAGAAAAAATGTACCCAAGGCACAACCAATCACCACTGTGCACTGTAAAAGTCTTGACAATTCAGTAATAACTTTTCAAGATATGTCTGGCCAGATGGTGACGCTAGAGGAAAGGCCATGGAGTCACAAAAGTCAATAGGGTTTTTCCTCTCGGTAACATGAATGCGCACAGAAAAATGCATGGCAATCCGGTCATTACTTTTCCAGATATGTCTTGTCACGGACAAAAAACAGACGGATGACGTTACATAACCTTGGCAGAAGTTAAAATAAAAGATTAATATTACAGATACACGTTGGTAGTACATAGCTCAAAATTTCTAAAAATAACTTTGTATTTGATGTTTCTAGATGGCACATGTACTGTAAAAAAAAAAAAAACATAATTCATGGTCTCTCATCTCCATGGCAATTATCTACATAACAGATGTGCCCGGGCGCTACTTTCCATAGAAAGACAGGTAACCGACATTTCGAGGAAGATGTCAGGTGACGTTGAAATGCGGTTTCCTGTCTTTCTATGGATTAATGCTTGAGTATAAGAACAAGTTTGTTCTCTGCCTTTGTCTTAAAGAGTGCTCCAGCTCCACCGTCTCCAGGAATCAGTCCACTTTGGAAGTCTGTCTTTGATTCCATTTTGTCACAATTATTTACATATTTACAGGTACTTGATGAATTTATTATGCAGGACAATGTTATCTTCCCATTTTATGTTATTTCAGTGATGTTGTAGGCAACAGGCCCTCTAAAGGTGAAGCCCAAGTAGAAAGTGACGTTCTCATTGCCGTAGGGCACTGAGGTTGAATTCAAAGCTGGAATCAAGAACTTCTTCTTAGGACCTTGGAGAAAAACAGTACCATCCTCTGTCCAGCCATCAACGGGCTTCAAAAGTGTTTTGATCTCTGGCATTTTCCACACCTCCCCGCGTAGCCACTTCATCCTTTTTTCTGACACAGGGAGCTTCTTTGTGAGACTCTCCACTTTGCTCTTGTGTACAATCTTGTCCCGTCCATTTCCGTTGCTCAGGAAAAAGTGAGTGTAAATTCTCCTCTTCCTTTGGGGCATCGATTTCATTTTGGTCCAGTAACTTCTACTGAGGCATTCAACAGCTGACATGACAATTGTGTATTTGTTTTCTTTATCATCGTCATTGTCGTCTGGCCAGAAAAGCAATGTGAGCAAGAAAAGAGCACTGGATAAGCATTTGCTCTTCTCATTTGGGAACTGCTGGCAGAGAAACTGAAGATACTGAATTGGTGCAAGCTTAGGAGACTGAGTTGAAAGACAACCTAAAGCAATCTGAGATGCTATATAGTTCACAAGATCAACTTGGTCCAGTTTTGCCTTCAGTGGGTTGGAGGGATACAAGGATATTATTTCCTCCAGCACGTGTATTTGGTCCCTGTCTGTCTGGTCATGCAGGAGGGAGAAGATTGCTGTTATATTCCCCCCGCCAAGACAGTATATCTGCATGCGTTTCATGAAAGGAGTCAAGTTCATTGGATTTAAATTGCCTTGCTGCTGAAAGGTGCTGAGAGAAACCCTGCTGAAATGCTTTCCATATGCAGTAGACATGTTTACCAACCAATTTTTTGGATTGTTTATTTTGATCTCGGAGGTTGCAGCCGTTTCGTCCTCCTCTGCATTTAAATCTGTCTGAAAGTAACTCAAATCTTCAGAGATCCATTCCAGGGCATTATGCACTGACATCTGAATGCTTTTCAGTTTGCTGTGGAACCTTTCCCAAGGCTTCTTTACTTCTTCAGGGATGTAGTCTGTCACTAGATACTTAAGGCACTCAGAGCTGCCACTAGCCTTTCTTGAAAACATTTGCAGTGAAAAAATGAGCTTTACCAAGTTGCATCCAATGTCCACTGCAGAAAAAAAACCTGAATTGTTCATGGTTTCAGGATCAGAGATGGCTGCCGCCTGGCAGTCTTTGAAGCAGTCTATGGCTTTAAGTGCTTTTTCAATTGCATCTGCTGTGTTTTGTGGTGTCTTAGTCTTTTTTTCAATCTCTTTACATTTGGCATTGAACCATCTCCTATACACCTGACCTTTAGTGTCCAGGATGTAGGAGTTTTGGGGCATCTTTTTTGCAGCTATTTCTGCCCATTGTTCTGCCTCTTCAAATTTTTCATGGGAGTAGTTGAGTCGGGCAAGCTGCTGAGCAAAGAAAGCATCTTTGTTGAATCGCATGTACGCTTCTTTTAGAAGCTCGATAGCCTTGTCTGGGCTTTCCTCTTCCACAACATGTTCAATGAGAGGAGAGAAAAAACTGTCAGATTCATCACCTTTAATGATTCGGCAACGCCTCATGAACAAGTCTCTGAGAAACTTCACATACTCCTCTCTTCCAAACCTGTTCTCATAAAGCACATCCTCATGGAGAAAATTCAGTGCAATTATACTTAGATTCTGCTGGCTACTTGACAACTGCCAGAGAATCTCCTTTGCCACCAAAGGATGAATGATACGGATTGAATGAATGTGCGTCTTGTCATCTCTCAGGTGTATGAAGATAAGTTTAGCTTGCTCACTCAAGGATCTCTCAAAGGTGTGTTGGCGGAATCTGTCCACTTGGATGGTCATTCTCATCAAGGCCTCACAATGAGACTGGGAGATGAAGGAGTTTTGCACATAGGTGTTGAGCAAAGCTACATACTGAATGAGCCTTGTGACAACAGCTGTGTGATCAATGTCTTGCAGCAAATGTTTCACAAAATCTTCAATGTACTGTGGGTCAAATTCTTCACTCATCAAGACAAATGTTAAGATGAACTCTGGCTGGTACTGTTGTTCGAGCTTCTCTCGTTTCCCAGAAAACTGCCTCTTCTCCTCTGCTGACAACTTGTGGGTCACAGCAACATTCTGGAGAGGAGACTCCTTGCACTTTTTCTCTGGGTTGTGTGACCGTCTGCAGCTGAGAAGAATGAAACAGGGCATCCCCTGTGCGATTCTCTTGGTGTAGACAGCAGTCACCAATTCATTCCGTAGATCATCCAGGTAGTCATTCTCACAGTCTTCCACCAGCAAGAGTACTGGGAGGCATTTTTGTGGGGGGTCTTTCTCTTCGTATTCACGTAGGTGAACCGCATGCTCGGATACAGTGGCTGGTGAGTATGATGGCTTCACAACTGCACATCTTAGGTCTTTTCTGTTGTTCCAAATGACCTGTCGTGCAGCTGTGCTCCCTCCACTGCCTGGATGGTGGTATATATTGATGCTGCTCACAGGTACTTGGTCTGCACCTCTTTTCTGAATGTCACTGAGAAGTTTTGATATTTCCCTGTATGCATCTCTCTGAATGATTTCCCCAACAAACTTCTTCTCTGCAAGCCAGAAATTCAGCCACTTCACTTTACCGCCATGGTAAAACTGCCTTTCCAAGTTTTCTTTTTCTGCCTCAATGAAGTCATTGCTGGTTTCATCACACTGGTCAACACTCAGGATCTCTAAGGAGTACATCCTTTCCTCTTCTTTAGTTTCAAGTAGACACTCTCCTTTTGTGAAAACTGACAAATGTTTGGTAGCTCGAGTCGTCATTGGCTGAATGCGTTGCAGAGTAGCGTTCACGTGGCTCATTTTCATCCCGACAATGCTGGAACGATTAACGGCATCAGCACTACAGTACGCCTCCGCAAAGCTCTGCCACTTCTGATGGTTTTCTTCACTTTCTGAAATGCAAATGATGTCTTCATGACCTTCCATATCAGTGAAAAATTCATAGAAAGTGTGCAACTGAGGCTTCTCTACAGGGGAAGTGAGAAGAAAGATCACCAAGAAAGAGCCCTTCGGCAAGATCTGTTTGCAGATCAGCGATACAGATTCCCGCAGAAGTGTGATTTTGGTTTTGATCCAGGTCATTTCATCACAGGGGTTTTCGTTTCCACGGTAATCGTTTCGTCCATTGCAAAATATCCAGCTTGTCTGTTCAAACAAGTGTAGGTGTCTCTCAAATTCCCTGATGCTCATGTCACTTGGAATTTTGTAGTTCTGCATGAAATGCAGGTTTGCAGCATGGTGCTGAAGGTATTTGCCACAGAATCCAGATACTTTTGAATCTGGGTCAAAATCAAAAACACAGAAAATCTTCATGTTCAATAAAAAGTCGATGCTTCTCAAATGGTCCTGCTGAAATTTGTTTGTGACGAGAATGTACCACTTTTCCTGTTCAATGAACTTTTTCCCACTGGTCACAAGCATCGTCAGTTTCCTTCCCAGGTCTTCACAGAAATCTGGTGTGTTGAGAAATTGTGACTTCTCAGCCTCTTCTCTCAGATCATCTCTGTCTCTCACACGTTGGTAGAAGTTAAAAACAATTTGATCAATAACTGGTTCTGTTTTGGATCCTACTCTGCGATAGATTGCTTCCTTTTCAAGTTCAACCTTGTTTGACTTTTCTTTAAAGTTTGGAAGACGGACAGAGTACACTTTGTTCCTCACTACGTTCACTGTGGGAACGATGTCAACCTCCACCACGTAAAGTTATTCCGTGCCATTTATGTCTATGACCTCGATAAATTGTGGTGGCCTTATACACTGTCGCACGTCTTCACTGTCTGAAGTAAAACACCGTTCTATATAGTCTAACGCATCAACAAGGATGTCTTTCTCTGCCACAGGAATGCCAATTATTTCACCGTGCATATAGTGAGTGTCATCCCTACTGTCCATCACACCAAAGTGTATTGTACCATTTGTTCTAATATTCATGCATCCAGCGCCAAATTTGAGAACCTCCTTGGCAAATTTTGCTTGCAGCCTTGTCCTGTCCAATTTAACGGCATTTGCAAGTGATTTATATTCATGACAAGGTGTGATAAGATCGATGACGCCAGATTCAGGCTGTAAAACATTGTTTTTGACGTATGTGAAGTCAATACCTTCTTTGCCAAAGGGCCTTGGTTTACAGTCTTTCTTAGTGGAAAGCCCAATTACTGTTTGGTCCTTGTGTGTCTGTGTCTCTGTCTCTGTCTCTGGATGGGACTGATTAGTGCCAGCATCGGTGGTCACATCGCCTGTGCTTCGCAGCTCATTCTGACTTCCAGCTCCTTTGTTGGGTATATTCTCTTGAGTTTTCTTGGTCTTTTGAAGCTTGTGTCCTTGGAAAGTCTCAACGAGCTCGTTTCTTTTTCTGACTATCAGGAGAGCGGGGCCAGATTTCATGCCAGTCTCTTTTTTCAGATAGTCCTCTGTCACCTCCCTGAGGATTTTGCCATCCACTTCCTCCTCTTGCAGCTTCTGAACATACTGCTCCTTCACTCCTATTGACCTTAACCAGGAGCTCACGTCCAGTTCCGTCCAGTTCTCCAGCGGTTTGTCGCCCAGTTCAGCTAAGCAAGGAAGATACAACGGGACATCAAATACTGAAAATGTGCATATGACCTTAAGAACACTTTACTTATTGTAGGGATGTGTGTGTAGTAGGAATGTGTATTGTAGGGAAGTATAGTACAAGCAGATACAAACTGTTGCTAAGCACACATGTGAGAAACTACTGTAATATGGCCCTCTGGCACATGCAATTTGCCAGGTCAATCAGCAGGATTAAACCTTCCAAATTTAATTACGCGTAGATCGTGAAAACCCCCTAGATCCAGGGATCAGCAACTCACGGTCTTCGAGGGCCAAGAACTGCTGGTTTTCCACCCTCCCTTTGCCTGGGAGTCAGGTGTGAAGACAGTCTGGCCAATCAGTAGCATTAATTACCCGGGAGAAAAGAAAACCAGGGCTGGATTTGGATTTGAGGGCCAGAGTTGATGATCCCTGCCCTAGATTAATCATCATTATGCGCCATAGCTCACCACCTGCAATGCTGCTTAATATACAGTGAGCTCCGCTGGCTCTTTTAGGTACTCATTTGCAAACAGTATCCTGGCCATAACTGTTTTTGCAGCTAACCAGTGGTTTGGACCTTGCAGTGTAGCCTCTGCAGTTCTGTACGTGAAGTATTCTGTGGACAGCAGTCACTGACATGTCCACACCAGCCTCTTGATGAGTATTTATTATCTGTCAGATAGTTGTTTGGGTTTTTTTTTTTATACTTCATTCTGGTGAGGATTTTTCAATAAACTGTAGAGTTCTTCCTTAGACTACAAGGACCTTTGCTATTATTGAGCTCACCAGAGATCTCTTTCTTCTTAATGATGTTCCAAACAGTTGATTCTGGTTAGCCTAAGGTTTTACTTATGGTTCTGACTGTTTTTTTTTCTTTCCATCGTCATAATGGCTTCCTTGACTTTCATTGGCACAAATCTGGTCATGTTGACAAACGGCAATAACATACTCCAAAGGCAATCAAAAGCTTAGAATCAAGACTAGACACTGAAAGCTGTCTTATACCTGAATTAAGGAAGCAACTGAACACACCTGACTAATCAGAAACATGAAGCCATTTGACCAAAACATTATGGTGCCCTGAAATGGGGGACTGTGTATAGAAAGTGCTGCAATTTCTACATGGTGAAACAAAAACATATAAATAATACTCTTTAATAAAAGCTGAGAACCTGCACTTTAACTACACGTGCACTGTTTGATTACAAATCTAAAGATCTAAGATGGACTCATATCAAGAAAAAGAATGTCTTTGTCCCAAATGTTATGGAGCTCACTCTATTTATTTCTGCATTCATTTTTTTTTTATTTGTCTGGTTTGTTTGGCCAAATGTCCTGGCAGTACAGATAAATAGAACTGAAAATGCTTTGTTCGCAGAATTTGAAAATGATGACAACAAATCACACGGTATACTTACCCATTACTCACTCACGGCTATGTTCATTTGGAGGTAAAAATGTAAAAATCATCAAGATCTCTGCACTCCATCTGAGAAAATGTACAAAAGAATTCATTAAAATATCATTTCACTCTTGGAAAAAATGATTTTTGACAATGTTACCAACTGGGAAGAGTAAAATCATTCAGCGTTAAAATGTAAAACTGCTAGTGAGTTCAGATTTAATATATCTTACAATGAGCAGATCTACTGTATACAGCACTATTAACACTTTGGGAATGAGGAATCATTCGAATCAATCCTTGTGTTGACTATTTGTCCTGCATTTGTGGATTCAGTACCATTTGTGGAGTTAACTCTCAACTCACTGTCATGTTTCAAAATTGTAGAGATATCACCCAAGGTTTTTTTTTTTTGCTATATAACCCTACTACAGCTGAATGCTTGCACTCTGTCTCACTCCCACAGTATAAGTATACAGACAAAATATATATATATATATATATATATATATATATAGCAGAGTAGTTAGTGGAGGGGGAAGTGCCTCAGAGGGGAAGCAACAGTGGTGTGAAGTAGTGAGCCGTGGTATTCAAATGGTACAGCCCACACCTGACCTGGTGACAACAAGGCTACACAATGCCTATTTTGTGAAGTAGCATGCATTTATTTGATGGTTCAACATAAGGTTATGGTGATCTCAGTCTGAGGTATTATCGACTTTTCTTTGATATTTGCAGCAACGCTCAGGCCCCTGTGCTCATGTCTATATTTTCACAAGAATACGCACAGCATTTCCCAAAGTTCCAGTACCCATAACCCACTTACAGTGTAAATACCGACTGTCAACTTCATCATCAACATCATTTTGGAGATTTAACGCATTACATCACATTTATTTGGCAGACGCCAAATTTATCCAAAGCAACGTACAATAAGTGCACACTGAAGCTCATTGGAACAACTACAGAACACAGGTCCGATAAAAAAAAATTCTCATTAAGTATCAGTTATTCATAGCCATGAACCTCAGGTCTAGTTCACACAGTAAGCATAGGCTAAGTCAGAAACGGTTTACATCTGTGTTAAAAGTTTTAAATCAATGTTTATGAATACGGTTTGCACAGTGGTGATTTAAAGGGAATTACTTCCTGTTTGACGCAGCACAGTGAAAATATGACCGTATCAGTACCATGGCAACTACCTCTACAGACTAGCATTGTACCTTGTCTTAGTCCGAATATAAACGACACTGAGCATCGCAAGCATCCTGTCACGTATTTGATATTGCAGATGTTGTGTACTGTAAAATTGTAGAACTTAAGGATGTGAGAATCATGTACCATTCGAGCGAAACAAATAAACTAATGTTAACCTAATTCGGGGTTGCCGTTAGCCTACCTATCACATCGCTTATGATAAGATTTTGACGCCGAATCTAAAAACTAAACAGAATTACGCTTGCAATGTGCCGCCTGAAAATACTTGCAAGAAACCTACCATTATGAAAACGAAGTAATAGCACTGTAAGCACAGACAACTGTAACATTTTAATCGTAAAAACAGCCTTACTCAAAATGCACCTAACGAATAAAGAAACAACGCCCGTCTTGTCATAAGGGTTGTGTTAGAATACTCAATAGAATATCAATTCGGAATCAATTACAAATGGTAGTCAGGCGTTATAAGTATTGGTTTAAATATATTTAAGTGCACACAATCTCAGCTATACTGTCTGTGCAAAGTAATTTTCGAGTTAAGCAGCCTAGGGTGGCATACAGAACCCGTACCCTAAGGCGTAGTTTCTTGTCACTTTTGTATTGACTGTACCATTAATTTTATGCAAAAGAACAAGAACGGTCATATTAAAGTACAGACTCACCACATCTAACCATAGACCAGTCTGGGCGTTGTTGTAGCTCTATACCCCCATGCGAGGGAAATCAAAGCGAGGAAAATCATTGCGAGTTAAATTAATTTTCTAAAGAGGGAAATAAAAAATACCGGAAATTCCACTACTCTGTGAATCGCTTTGAATGTAATGTAGCTCGGCGCGCGCGCAACCCCTTGCCAACAGGATGTGGTTTACAGCACCTAAAAAATAAAAAAACTTAAAAAAAAAACAGGTAGGCCATCTACATACAGTACCGGATGATGTGCGGAGCTCATTTCCTGAAAGTTTCGATTTATTGAAAAACGAAACATGGCTGCGGATCAATTAAATCCGGAGTGGAAGAATTAAATCCAGCAGAATAGAGCATCTCAAAAAATGTATGCGTATTTACATCTCATTTGCTTTGCTTTAGTAGTAGTATTGTCGTGTCATTCATTTTATACACAAATGTACCCCACAACTCCCCTTAACACATTTCTAAAAATACCAGCCACCTGTCCTTCTTGGCACCACAATGATTTTGATTTCCTGCTCTTGGGTCGACCTGACCTTCTTGGCACCACAATGATTTTCTGTTCTTAGGTGATAACGTTATTGTGGAATGTTACCCCAACTTTCCCTTAAACAAATATTAGTCTTTATTCTGTAATTTTCCATTAAGCATACAAGTTACAGAGTTATAGCCTCTTGTAATTTTCCATTTGTATTCAGGTTACATAGGGGTCACTGTAAAATATTAGTCTGAATTTAACTGAAATTATACGGTTAACGTTCAACTGTTAACTGTGATATATCCATCCATTGTCTATACTCGCTTATCCTGGGCAGTGTAGCAGGAGTTGCTGGAGCCTATCCCAGCGTGCATTGGACGAGAGGCAGGAATACATGCTGGACAGGCCCCTAAATCTACTGCAGCGCACGTACGTCATTCATTCACTATTCACTCACACGCTCATACCTAATTTAGAGTCTCCAGGTAGCCTACCTGCATGTCTTTGGACTGTGGGAGGAAACCAGAGGGAGAAACCCACGCGGACACAGGAAGAGCATGCAAACTCCACACAGGAAGGCTCCAGGCCGGATTCAGACCCAGGAGGTGGCAGTGCCACCCAGCAGTAAATATCAGTAATGGAATGCCTACGCAAATATTGCTGAAAAGAGAACTCACTCTGCGTCAAGTGGCTCTGGCCGTCTCTGAATAGGTGACGTTACATTGCATTACATTACAGTCGTTTAGCAGACTCTCTTATCCAGAACGAGGAACAGCAGTAGATTGCTCTGAGTAGTGTCTCTCTCTTAGGGCGACATAGCTCAGAAGGTAAAAGACCGATTGTCTGGCAGTCGGAGGGTTGCCGGTTCAAACCCCGCTCTGGGCGTGTCGAAGTGTCCTTGAGCAAGACACCTAACCCCTAACTGCTCTGGCGAATGAGAGGCATCAATTGTAAAACGCTATATAAATGCAGTCCATTTACCACCATTCTCTGGATCAGTAGAGGTTCTTTCTGAATTTGTTGCTTTGGCCTCTTTCGATCTCATTTAATCATTCTGGGTGTAATAATGTGAAATTAAATACATACGGTTGATAGAACACATTTCTACAGTGAATGCAACAATGCATTGCATTTGGTTGAAAAGGTGTCTGGCCTATTTTTTTTTTTCTTTTTCTAAAAAGGGTTTAGATTGTATGCATTTGGAAAACATTTTTTACATTTACCTTTTTACTTAAAAAAAAAAAAACTTTTTGGACTTACGAGTAGATTTTTCATTATAAATTACTTTATATATGCTTTCATCCATTTATTTGACCATGACTATTTAATAAAGATGATTTCTCATCCATCCCAAAGCACAAATGATGGATTTTCATTTTTTCACTCTTAAGACATAAGAATCCTCTCTGAACAATGCTAGCTAAAATATTTACCTACCCATTTCCTATTTTAAATTACTTTTGTCAGCAATTTCAAACAAACAATAACTTTTCAGCAATTTCAAACATGAATATATAGAAAACCTTTCTAATTTCATAATTGCATTGAAATGCAATATGATGAATCATTCTCTAGCTTTTTCATCTCTTCTTTATCTGCCCCAATTGTCTTGTATTACTTGGAGAACTACAGTAGATCGTAGATTGATGTGCATCATCATTATATTTAACAATGTTGCCCCTATTCACATAAAAAAAGCACGTTGCCGCTATTCACAGTAAAAAGAAGCAATGCAGGGAAAGTTATAGATGCTGCATGCATATTTATGAGTCATTCTATTTTCTAAATTATATAAAAATTATATAATTGTACATTTACGTAGTATATTAGTAAAGCTTGAATATGGCATAAGTGAGTGACATGTCCCCCCCCCCCTCCCCCCCCCCCCCCCCCATATCTCACTGCAGTATAATGGATAAGGAGCTGGTCTTGTAACCTGAAGGTCACCGGTTCGATTCCCTGGTGGGACGCTGCCGTTGTACCCTTGAGCCCAGGTACTTAACCCGCATTGCTTCAGTATATGAATGCTGTATGAATGGATACAGTGTAAATGCTATGTGAAGAGATGTGTAGGTTGCTCTGGATAAGAGCGACTGTTAAATACCTGTAATGTAATGTAATGTAATGTAACATTCACAGTTCCTTTGTACATCTCCAGCCCAGTCTGCTGGCCTCCTCCCCATTGATGCCGACCCCAGCCTACCCTCTCTGTGTGTATTCTCTCCCTTTACAGGTGCTGATGTCCCAGTACTTCTGCCAGCTCACCGACTGAACACCTGTTCACTGGACCCAGTGGATGACACACCCAACTGTTTCTCTCCTTTCCCCTCTCAGACACACAGGTGTACTCACGCATGTCAGCCAGCCTTGTGACACCTGAGCTGACACCTGATGCTTAATCTGGCCAAGACCGAGCTGCTCTACATCCCCCACCAAGTCCACTCTCCTCCAGGACCTCTCCATCACCCCGGACAACACTGAGTGCTAATGAACTGCAGGTCCTATGGGCACCAGTGTCTGTAGTATTTGCTTCGTCCAAACACTACTCCACCTGATTTCCCTAATGAGTTTACAACCTGACAGTGGTGCTTGCTGAAAAAAAAAATAGACAGGATAGAAACCCTTCCTTAAAGCTGATCGTTGGTCTCAACCTGTTGTCTTACATTTCCATTAATTAACAACTGCGGCAGTGATCTGAATAATACATGTGCAGGTAGGCTATCCTAGCTACAGTTTTACTCAAGCATGTCACCCTTGTGACACCTGAGCTGACACCTGATGCTTAATCTGGCCAAGACCAAGCTGCTCTACATCCCCACCAAGTCCGCTCTGCTCCAGGACCTCTCCGTCACCCTGGACAACACTGTGTATCATGTTTTCTTTCAGCACAACCTTCAATTAAGTCTACAAAACCTGCGCTTCAAGATCATTCAAATGATTTTAAGATCATTATTGCAAATATTCTAGAGTGTGGGTGCGGAGGACAAAGGCAATTTCCTGCAATTTGAAATAATGTCCATAGAATGTGCACAATTTTGCAATACAAATAAAAATAAATTTTATTACTTACCTAATAGCCTGATTCTGGAGAACTGCTTGTATCTGATGGTACTGAGTATTTTGTGAATGAATCGCAGTAATGTTAATCAGGAAAGATGACTGAAAACGGCTCGAGGCCAATGATCAGTTTAAGTGGAAATTTTCTACCCTGCTCGATTTTTAGCTCAGCAGCCGCCACTGCTTCCTGAACCCAGGTGGTAAAATAATTAGTGAAAGCAGGCGCTGCAGTTAAGTAACGTTACTATAGTGACTGCCATAAACCTTGGAGAGACGCTCAACAGAAACCTGCCCTCTGCTGATAAGGTAGCGTCGGTGAGCCGGGCATGCAGATTCTTCCCCTGCAACACCTGAAGAATCCTCTCCTTCGTCACCATCACGTTCACTCAGCACCTGGTCTAAGGCCTTGGTGCTCTCTCGCCTGGAGTTCTGCAACTGTGTCCTCAACTGGCCGCCCTCCCTGTGCTAAAGCTGCTAGGCTAACGTCCTGAATTAACCGTTAGCAGTGATTTATATGCTGTACATTGAAACTAGCCATGCTACTAACATTTTGGCTGTTGTATTACATAGTTTTTTTTTTTCGGTATATCATTGATTATTTGTTGGAACACTGTTTTATGCACTGTTGACTGATGACTCTCATTCATCAGTCTAATACTCCCTGTAACTGTACTGTTGTCCATGTAGCCTTATTATATGCATGTATGTGCCTTTGCTTTGTAATTCACTCTCGATAAGAGCAGCTGACAAATAAACTGAAGTGTCTTCAAGTATAAACTACTTTAAATTTCTATAAAAACACACATTTTTATTCATTTATTTCACCATGGTTGTTACATGATTTCCTATCGATGTGTATCACAAAATGAAATTTAAAATGTTTTGTATTTTTTCCACTTTTTCAACATAAGAGTACAGTCTAATGTGTTGTGCTATTTTCCACAGAAACACAACATTCACCATAAATTTATTCAAAAACATTTTTATTCATTTATTTCAACATGGCTGTCAACCAAACATGATTTTGTAGCCAATTAACTCAGATGATGGAAAGTTTGAGAATTCATCCAGGACACCGGGGAACCCCCAACTCTTGAATGACCACAGTAAGCAAGGATCTCGGTGTAACGTCTCGTCTGAAAAACAACATCTCCTACAGCACAGTGCCCCCTGCTGGCCCACCAACACCACTTCCAGCAGCAACGTAGTCTTCCCAGTTGGTCTCCCATCCATGTGCTAGCCAAGCCCACACTTCCTTAGCTTCAGTCACACAGCAGGAGCCGGGTGCATGGTGATAAGGCTGCTGGCTGATGAGCGTCTTGCTGTTTTCCAATGATAATCATAAATTTTCCAATTTTCATCATAAATTTCATCAAACATGTTTATTCATTTATTTCATCATGGATTTCATATAAACAAGTTTCCCTATCCATTAGTATAAAAACATGTATATAAAAAGTTTTTGACAGTTGTCCACTTTTCAAGCATACGTCTGTTTTTTCTTCTTTTTTTTTCAACCCTAAGCAAGTGCTTTTTATTTATTTTGTTTTATTTTTATTTGGAAAAGGTAATATCGCAGAGTGTACAAAATCTTTTCGATATTTTTACATAAAACCCCTAAAAGACATTTTTCATCATAAACTTAATCAGGAATATTTTCATTGTTTTATTTCACCTTCGCTGTTACATAAACATTATTTCATATCCATCTGCATCATAAGATGGCATTTAAATTTTAAAAAATCAGGTTTCCACTTATTGGACATAAGGCTATAGTCTTATGTATTTTGGCATTTATTATTGAAATACATTTTTCACCATAAATTTCATGAAAAACATTTTAATTCATTTAATTCACATTAGCTGTTACATAAACGTTTCCCTATCCATTAATATACAAACAATGCCATTTGATTTTTTTTTCACATTTTTCCACTTATTGGACATAAGGCTATAGTCTTATGTATTTTGGTATTTTTTACTGAAACACATTTTTCATCATGAACTTAATCAGAAACATTTTCATTCATTTATTTCACCTTAGCTATTACATAAACATGATTTCCTATCCATCTGCATCATAAGATGGCATTTAAATTTTTTTGGAGATTTTTCCACTTATTGGACATAAGGCTATAGTCTTATGTATTTTGGCATTTTTTATTGAAATACATTATTCACCATAGATTTCATGAAAAACATTTTCATTGATTTAATTCACCTTAGCTGTTACATAAACAATATTCCCTATCAATCTGCATCATAAGATGGCATTTAAATTTTTTTGGAGATTTTTCCACTTACTGGACATAAGGCTATAGTCTTATGTATTTTGGCATTTTATATTGAAATACATTTTACACCATACATTTCATGAAAAACATTTTCATTCATTTATTTCACCTTAGCTGTTACATAAACAATATTCCCTATCAATCTGCATCATAAGATGGCATTTACATTTTTTTGGAGATTTTTCCACTTACTGGACATAAGGCTATAGTCTTATGTATTTTGGCATTTTTTATTGAAATACATTATTCACCATAGATTTCATGAAAAACATTTTCATTGATTTAATTCACCTTCGCTGTTACATAAGCATGATTTCCTATCCATCTGCATCATAAGATGGCAATGTAAAATTTTTTACATTTTTCCACTTATTGGACATAAGGCTATTATAGTCTTATGTATTTTGGCATTTTTTATTGAAATACATTATTCACCATAGATTTCATGAAAAACATTTTAATTCATTTAATTCACATTAGCTGTTACATAAACGTTTCCCTATCCATTAATATACAAACAATGCCATTTGATTTTTTTTTCACATTTTTCCACTTATTGGACATAAGGCTATAGTCTTATGTATTTTGGTATTTTTTACTGAAACACATTTTTCATTATGAACTTAATCAGAAACATTTTCATTCATTTATTTCACCTTAGCTGTTACATAAACAATATTCCCTATCAATCTGCATCATAAGATGGCATTTAAATTTTTTTGGAGATTTTTCCACTTACTGGACATAAGGCTATAGTCTTATGTATTTTGGCATTTTATATTGAAATACATTTTACACCATACATTTCATGAAAAACATTTTCATTCATTTATTTCACCTTAGCTGTTACATAAACAATATTCCCTATCAATCTGCATCATAAGATGGCATTTAAATTTTTTTGGAGATTTTTCCACTTACTGGACATAAGGCTATAGTCTTATGTATTTCGGCATTTTTTATTGAAATACATTATTCACCATAGATTTCATGAAAAACATTTTCATTGATTTAATTCACCTTCACTGTTACATAAACATGATTTCCTATCCCTCTGCATCATAAGATGGCATTTAAAAAATTTTCACATTTTTCTACTTATTGGACATAAGGCTATAGTCTTATGTATTTTGGCATTTTTTATTGAAATACATTATTCACCATAGATTTCATGAAAAACATTTTAATTCATTTAATTCACATTAGCTGTTACATAAACGTTTCCCTATCCATTAATATACAAACAATGCCATTTGATTTTTTTTTCACATTTTTCCACTTATTGGACATAAGGCTATAGTCTTATGTATTTTGGCATTTTTTGTTGAAATACATTATTCACCATAGATTTCATGAAAAACATTTTCATTGATTTAATTCACCTTCGCTGTTACATAAGCATGATTTCCTATCCATCTGCATCATAAGATGGCAATGTAAAATTTTTTTGGAGATTTTTCCACTTACTGGACATAAGGCTATAGTCTTATGTATTTTGGCATTTTTTGTTGAAATACATTATTCACCATAGATTTCATGAAAAACATTTTCATTGATTTAATTCACCTTCGCTGTTACATAAGCATGATTTCCTATCCATCTGCATCATAAGATGGCAATGTAAAATTTTTTACATTTTTCCACTTTTTGGACATAAGGCTATAGTCTTATGTATTTTGGTATTTTTTGTTGAAATACATTATTCACCATAGATTTCATGAAAAACATTTTCATTCATTTAATTCACCTTCGCTGTTACATGAACAATATTCCCTATCAATCTGCATCATAAGATGGCATTTAAATTTTTTTGGAGATTTTTCCACTTATTGGACATAAGGCTATTATAGTCTTATGTATTTTGTCATTTTTTATTGAAATACATTTTTCACCATAAATTTCATGAAAAACATTTTCATTCATTTAATTCGCCTTAGCTGTTACATAAACATGATTTCCTATCAATATGCATCATAAGATGGCATTTTCAAATTTTTTGACATTTTTCAACTTATTGGACATAAGGCTATTAGGCTTAGGCATATGTGTTTTGGCATTATTGACTGCAACACATTTTTCATAATAAATTTCAGGAAAAACATTTCAATTCATTTTTATTTCGCCTTAGCTGTTACATAAACATGATTTCGTATCCATGTTTATCACAAAACGGCATTGTAACATTTTTCCACTTATTGGACATAAGACTGTAGTTCAGAATAGTTTCAGATCTGCGTGTATTAGGCCTATGTATGTTGTTATTCGTATAGTTCTCACCCGTTCGTGGACAAATCACCCGGACATCTTCGTGATTTGATGCAGGCCGTCTCCTAGGCGACACATCTACTGCGGCAGGCTGTGACCGCATCACAGCAGAAGCAGCTGAAATAGTTTTTCGGCGTCGAAATGGATCAAAAACCTGCAGTCGCAATTGTTCCCTACAGTCTATGATTGTTCCAGAGCAAGGGTAGGGCTCACTCCTGGTGCTTGTTCCCATTGAAATGGAGACACTTCTATAACCTGAGGTAATAATTAATAACTGCTCTATGATTATATCTTCATCCAGAAGAATTAACTCCATCCACAAGTAGGCTAGGCATGCAGGCCAAAGCGCAAGTATTTATTTGCATTTAAACTGTCCAGTTGTCTGTTGGTAAATAAATAAAGAACGGTGAGGTATTAACTGGAGAGTTTGCGAATTTATTTCAAAACGCTAACATAAATCAAAGCTTCGTGTAGCGTACATTTAAATGTTCATTCTTTCCCAGTCAATACTAGCCATCCGTTTCTAATTAAGGTTCTTTTTGAATTAGCTTTCAGAAAGGTCAATTGATAGTAAAATAGACATAATGAGCGCCAGTGCCTTCTATCAAATGAATCATGCAATTGGAATCTTTAATTCCAGTTGTTTCACTTAGAACAAGCGTACAGGAATATTAAACTTGTTTAAATTTGCAAAAATAATAATAATGTATTCCTACGTCACGTGTGAGGGGACTCTATGGTACAAGGAAGTGAGGAAGTAGTTGCTTAGCAACTAACAGGAAGTACGTGTCATGCTGACGTCTCTTATATAAATGCAGTCGGAGTGGCATGCTCTTGCATTTGGGAAGAGGAGGAACAGCTTTACTGGTTCTGATTTGGGAAGGTTCGCACTACAACGAAAATAAAAAACTATAACGAATTATGGGTTACACAAGACGACTCAATTTCAGCTGTTTGTTCGGAAAGCTGGTTATATTCGGGCGGACAATGTGGATTTGGAGTCCTACGTAGGTTAGAGGCGGATAATTTGTGCAGACAAGCTACCTAAGCGGTACGAGGTAAGCGTTGTGTTCGTCTTCCCTTTTATTATCTATCGACGGGCTTATTACAGATGGGCGAAACAAACTTTCAGCTACGTTTCATGATCAAACTAACAAATTAATTTCGCACTTACTATCCTGCAGGGTGTTTCAAACATTCGAAGCTGCAGCAGCAGCGGAGCGCACGTGCCCTCCGTCCACGCCACGTGCTTAAGGAGCGGAAGGCCGCGTCTGGGCACACAGGTAACGTAACGATGTACTTGCTTGACCTCCATTTATTGCTACGAAACGTTACGAATGATGTTATTAACGCGTTAGACTTCTGAATGAAATAATGAAGTCAACTTTTGTTACTGACAAGAACGGCTCCGTGGCTACTTGGCACGTGCATCTGCATTGCACATTTAAGCAGCAACGGTAACCTCCCCCGTTTGTTTCAGGTTGCCTTTGAACAGAGGTCGAAGAAATCCCGATGCGGCTGGTGCTACCTGGGAGAAGACTGATTGTATAATTTCTTAAACTTTCTGTGAATATAAAATAAAAAAAAAATGGTTTAGTCTCCAGTCTTGGTGTGGTCGTTCTTTGAGCACCTGCGACTTGGCCGTCTGCACTGTCTTTGAACCTGTGGAGCCTTACTTGTGGTTTCACAGGCCAAGCTACAGTGCGAGAGAAACGCTTGTTATAACTGGGGCTTCTTTGGCGTCTCTACCAAGCTGCTCTTTTAAAAGCAAGTTACATCTGAACAATTTGTTTTTTGTAGTAGAACGGTCACCCGCTCTGCCAGTCTTTTCTCCCTTGTAACCTGGTCAATTTGCCGTCTGGGTTGGTGACGTGCTGTGTTTCACAAAACAGGATTACGGAGTTAGCCGAATAACCACAGCGAGTGGAACCCTCCCAGATCTGGACTCTGTACTCCACTCAATTACCCAGCTAACTCCAAAATCCTGCTTTATGAAACGCCTTCCCTGGTCTTTAACAAAGCATACTTTGGTTGGAAAAAAGCTGGATTAAACATCCCTTGTAACTGCTGCTAGAAAGCTTTTTTTCCCCCAGTTCTAGCAGCATTTTTTCCCCCCCCCTTCTCCCTTTTTTTGTATCCAAGTCAATTTATACATTTTGCTGTTGATTCAATGCATGTGATTGCTAAGCAATAAAAATAAATTAAAAAAAACCCATAGCCAAAAATATGACCTTTCAAAGTGGTATGGCTGCTATGGCAACCCTTGAACCCTGGCATGTTTCCCAAGATGGATGTGTGTGTGTGTGTGTATATATATATCTCAATCAAAAGTGACATTAGAATGTATACATTTTTAATCAGATGCAGGCCCCTGGAGTCAAACCCACAATGTTTGTGTGTTTTGCACAACTGTGCCACAGGACCACAGACAATGTCTAATGATTCAGATGGGGAACAATAGTCATAAGGGGAGAACGTGATTTATTCAAACCGCAAAACCTTTATTCCTCATAAGTCGACCTTCATACAATATTCCCTATACTGCTGAACATAGTGCATTTTGTCGTCCTGACTGCTTGTAGTTATTGCACACAAAAGAGGGGTATTACACGACACAGGTTTCGCACCATTTTATCACTTACAAATGATAGAGTATTAAAAGGCTTCCTCTGCATCATAACTTCGAAAACAATTTTTAAAATCTCAACAAGGCTTGTATGGTGAACAGATAAATCAACAATATGGCAATAATTGTGTGTGTGTGTATATATATATATGAATTAATACAATTCCAGTAAAATGAAGGCATTACCACAGGAAAGTGAACAGGGTCTGTGAGCTTCCACACAGGCCTGTGTGTACAGTCACACCATCAGATGGGCCTCTAAATGAATCCACTGATGATTCACTTAAAGCAGAGCCGCCCAGTCCTGTTCCTGGAGATCTACCGCCCCCTGCAGGTTTCAACTCTCCTTAATTTGGAACGCTTAATTATCAGCTCGATGAAATCTCCAGCGGTTGAATGAGGTGCACTTTTGTTAGGGTTGGAATCCAAACCTACAGGGCATGTTCCCAGGAACAGGATTGAGCAGCCTTGATTCAAAGCTTCACATATGCCTGCCTGTACTGTAGTTTGAGATCCTGCCCATAATTACGGTTATACACTACATGTCCCATGAGCCTCTTCTTCATTAATATTGCAGTGCTGGAGCACACTCCATGTGCAGGACGTTGCAGCAGGCCTATCCCGCAAAATAAGTCTGAAGCTTGATGCATGCCCTCCCTTTAATCATTTCCACAGGCTTGCTGTGAAAGTGGCTTTTTAATTTTATTATTATTATGAATTATTATTTTATAGAAAGAAACAGGTGCTTGTATGAAAAACATGACTTCTTAAATGAGGAAGAGTATTCTCACAAGTGACCAGGGGAGAATCTTGACTGTCCGTTGAAGAACACAGATGATGATACTGTGGCAAAAACTAATTTAAATAAACCTAGAACAATCCAAAAAGTTAGATTAACATTGTATTCTTGTTTTTTTTTTCTCCATTCTTTCTTTCTTCAAACTCGTTCAAAAAGGCAGAGATTTATTTAAAGTGAGAGCCACTTTTTAAAAATTAATGTATGTGTGGAATCCCAGTCGTTTTCGAGGGGAGGAGCTAGTGTTTGTTTTAAAGGCACAGGTGCCAATAGCACATCGCTGTTTCTTTGATTATTATTTTTTTTTTTTGCCATTACAAAAGAAATACATTTTACACGAGAAACGTATCATACTCTAAACAACCTGTAAACAAGAAGGACAACAACAGTGCATACATGTGAATTTAACTTGGCAAAATAAATAATTTCACCCAGTATCTCCAGTATAAAACACAGATACCTTATATGTCAGTTTGCCAGAGACGTTTGCTAGTGTCTTTACACTCTGTTTCCATGCAGAATAATCACTGTTCGATGCTCTGAGTGACAGGAATGACTTGGCGTAGTTAAAAAAAAAAAAAAAAAACTAAAAACATCACAAAAGCATGTATTGCCATTACTGTGTGTCTCCTGGCAGAGGCTGCTGCATAGTATGGCTAACATCTCATGGTTACGGCTCTTCTAAAGACCCGGGCCGCTGAAATATTTATTATGTACTTATTCCATATGAAACATTAATATACTGTTGAGGGGGTGAGGGTTCTCCTGAAGATGAGGTTTTATTTCAGACGCTCAGTCTCTGAGCAAGCCTTGGCTATCAGCCCAACAAGCGAGGCTAGACTTAAATTAACTACAGTGTGGGACAGCTGTAGCCACTCCCGACTGTCACTTCACTTCTATATAAACCGTTTTACAAAAAAAAAAAAACCATCTCAATCTCACCGAGGCAAATCGATAATACCCCCGTCACTCCCCCCCCACCCCCATGTAATCCATACTGCTGATTAATGCTTTCTTTCAGAGAAATCAAACATTTTTAACTGACAAAGAATATTTCGTACATTCATCTTTTTTTTTTTTTTTTTTAAAAAGGCCCCATATACATAATTTCACCATACAAAGCTTGTACGATCCACACACAGGATTTCTGCCTCTAGTTTACTTAGTGTACAGTGCGTCCTCATTTAAGGTGGAAACTGAACACAGTCCTCAAAGCATCACTGCACACACCCCTGGTTATGGCTCCTTAGTGAATGGGTTTTCAGGGTTGGGGGAGGACAAAGCTTTTTTTTGGGGGGGATGGGGGTAGTGATGGGTGACACAGGCAGCACATTGTATGGGGGTGGGGGGGCGCGGGCAGTGACAGGCAGGTCTGCTTCTTAAAGCAAATGTGCATTAGTCGCTAAAACAAGACGTCTTTCTCTCTCTCTCTCACACACACACACACACAATGCATGTAGACAGGGCGCAAGAAAGTTCGAAGTTCTGCCACCTCCCTTTGCAGTGCGTTTCAGAGCGTGAGGTTGTGGGTTGCCCACTGTTCGTGCAGTACCGCTGTGGACAGGCAGAGGGCGCTGCCCAGCATCACGGACGGCACATACTTTCACAGCAGTGATTTCCGTCCCGAGGCGTTCAGTGCAGCTCAAACAGCAGCACTGAAAACCAGCCCCTTGGAAGCGAAAGTCAAAACTCCCGAATCCCAGTTCACCCAGAACCAGAACCAGAACTCGGCAGCCCACGTCCTGCCCTCTCTCTTCTCCAGGTTTTCACCTGTGTGCGTTCTCTCTCTCTCCCGCTGCGCGCAGAAGGTCGGGCGGCGGGGCAATACGTCAGCGGGTAGTTCCACAGCCGCCATCTCTCCCCCTTCCGCGGTAGAGCTGAGCTTTCGTTTTGTTCCCCTTCATTAACGAAAACGACAAGACACGCCTTCTTCCACAGTCCGTTTGTCACACGTAAAAATAGGCTACGGAAGAGCAGCAAATGGCTTCATTTCTTCTTATGAACTTCATGGCGGGCGGGGGGGGGTCGGGGTACCCTCAGCCTTGTACCCCCGCGGAGAACTGAACACAAAAAAGGGGGTGGGGGGGGGAGCGCAAAAGACTCCTGGCCCCAGCAGACCACGTGTGGTAGGAATGTGGCACGGTTTTGGTTGTTTGCTGGTTGGTCCGACCTTTGACCCCCAACCGGCTCCCCTCACATCGGTTCTCCCTCCTTTAATACTGTAAACTGCAGGCCCTTCACATTTTCACCGGGGGCCACGCCCTCGGCGTCCGCCGGGCACGGATCCTTTGCCGTGGCGACGGCGGCTGTCATGGCGGCGGCGTTGGAGCGCGTGTCCGTGGCGGAGTGCATTATGGGCAGCCAAACGTCGTCCATGTTGGGCATGACGAATACTTTCTGTGGGGGGGGGGCGTGGGAGAGAGAGCAGCAGACAGTCACCATGACAGCACAGCAGCTTGCATAGGCAGCACAGCGAAGGATGCAGTCCACCTGCGGCAAGCGTGCTTTACCTGGGTCAAACACGTATTTGTTTCGGATTTAAATACTGTTCTGTGATCTATTGCTCTTGCCTGGTGTCATTGAGCCTGCCAACATGACCAGAAAGCGAGGTGTTTGCACTTTTTGAGAGTATTTCATTGGTTCCAATACACCAGACAAGATCAGTAAAGCGTAGAAAAGTATTTGAATCCAAAACGAATGCGTATTTGACCCAGGCTTGCCACAGACATAACAATAAACATAAGGCTTATGATACGGCTGTAGTGGTGCGGGCAAGTCCACCATCAAGCAACCGAGCCCTGTGTGCAGCACACACCTTTAAGGAAATACGAGTACATTACTATTACACACACGTTTTGGCCACGCTGGTCTGATCTGATCTCATGAAGTCCACCTGGCCAGGAAAATGGTTTTAATCGTGATAAACGAACTGCACATTACTCTTGAGCTAGTGCTAAACCTTTCAGTTAAGCTCCAATGATAATGTAATAAAGTAACATAACATTTTTAGCCCAAAATTAGTTTCCGTTAATCTCGATCCAGAGTGTTTTTTTAATGCCCCTCTAGGACAATAAATAAATAAATAAATACATAAATAACACTGAGGGGCATCTGCATGTTCTGGCTGAAGTTCCAGCCCGTCCCACAGTGGGTCTGTGTGCACCGATAAAGACCTCCGGCTTCCCCGTCACTGTACCCGAAACTCCTGGTCCAGCTTCTTCTCGATCCAGTCGGTCACGTGCGCCAGCGTCACCTCCCTCTCCCCCAGTTTGGGGCGGGCCTTCAGCTCCAGGTGGGGGGGGCTCCTGAAGCCGTACCTGTAAATCAGACGGGGTGTCAAACCGATGTCGTCGTCCCAGATCCACCAGGTCTACGGCACCCACAGCTCTACCAGCTCGGACGCGACGGCCTCCTGTAGCACTTCTGCATTTTCTGCACAGATTAGGTACCCCTGTACCAGGCCCACGCAGACACATTATGAGAGTAATTAAGAACAAAGGGCTGTGCGCCCCTCCTCCAAATCCGTGTGATGACGACGATCCAGTTCCAGCAGTCGCAATTTCTACTTATGACCAACAGAGGGCAGCATAGCAAAGTTTGCAGTTCACCCTGATCTGAAGAGTGAAATTTAAGGAAGAAAAAAAAAAAATATATATAGTAATACAAAATAAGAGTTGGAATCAATTTAAAAGTATTTATAAAGAGAAAAGGGGTACGGTGGACCCTCTACTATCTGACACCCTCAGGGGATCAGTGGAGCTGGAAAGTAGAAAAGTCAGGATAGTAGAAAATGCCCCTGAGAGAGATACTCTGTTTTAATGGGCCCAGCCTCGGGCTGGAACGTACCAAATCCTGTCCGTCGGGGGTGGGGGTATGTTGACCGCCAGCGTCCCGCGGCACTCCTGCACCTCCACGGTCAGCAGCAGCGGGGTGTTGGACACCTCCTCCATCTTCTTCTTGATGAACTCCGTCTCCGTGGCCTTCTGGAAGTACTTGGACTTGGCGATCTTGTCCACGAAGCGCATGATCTTGCTGGGCCTGTGGCCCCCAGCGTAGCTGAGAGAGAGAAGGGGCGAGTCAGCACCCGGCAAAGACGACCGCTAAGGCCGCTACGAACCAAAACACAGCCGAGGACATAATACCGTGTGCCAAAGTCATTATTTCCTCCTCGTTTTTGTGTCCGGTCCTGCTCAAGGTTTCTTCCTGCTATCAGCCAGGGAGTTTTTCCTTGCCACTGTTGCCCTAGGCTTACTCTTTGGGGGCCGGTTCTCTGCGAAGCTGCTTCGTGACAAAGCTGCTTCGTTAAAAGCGCTACACAAATAAAAATTGATTGACTTGATTGATTTTTGTGGCAATGGTAGTAACCTTCAGACCTGTGGCACACCTGCAGCTGAGCACTACACTTATCAAGACAGTGACTCACTTATTCATTTGACGATGGAGATATTATGCGCATAGTCCACAACATGGATGGACCCAGCCCGTACTTCATGGCTTCATAGCTAGAAATAGCTGTACAAAATAAGTAATTGTACCTTACTGAACCCGTGTTCAGCAGTTGTCTACGATCATGAAAATGCACTTCTTGTATGTCGCTTTGGATAAAAGCGTCTGCCAAATGAATGTAATGTAATGTAATGGCCACAAAAGGGTCCCCCCCACCCCCCCTTTTCCTTACTGGGCAGTCTCTGGCTCCAGTTTGAACAACATGGCGGCGCTCGCGAACTGCACGTTGGCGGTTTCAAAGCGCTTTTTCGCCAAGCCCGTGTAAAAGTCAACAGTGATGTCACAGTCACTTCGTCCACGTTTTTGTCTGCAGTCTAAGGTCTCACCCTTCCGCCCCAAGCAATGAGCTCTTCTCCGTGGGAACCTCAGGCGTCTCCTCTTCGTCGGACGACCCCGCACTGGAGGACTCTTCGTCGCTGTCGGCCAGGCAGTACACTCGCGGTCTGGACCTGAAACGCAGGTACAGGGGAGTCAACCAATGAAACGCCTTTGCTGCTCTGTCACGACAGACACACCTGAAATCAAACTTACTGCTCTGTCACGACAGACACACCTGAAATCAAACGTACTGCTCTGTCACGATAGACACACCTGAAATCAAAAACTCACTGCTCCGTCATGACAGACACACCTGAAATCAAAAACTCACTGCTCCGTCATGACAGACACACCTGAAATCAAACTCACTGCTCTGTCACGATAGACACACCTGAAATCAAAAACTCACTGCTCCGTCATGACAGACACACCTGAAATCAAAAACTCACTGCTCCGTCATGACAGACACACCTGAAATCAAACTTACTGCTCCGTCACGACAGACACACCTGAAATCAAACTTACTGCTCTGTCACGACAGACACGCCTGAAATCAAACTCGCTGCTCCGTCACGACAGACACGCCTGAAATCAAAAACTCACTGCTCCGTCACGACAGACACACCTGAAATCAAACTTACTGCTCTGTCACGATAGACACACCTGAAATCAAACGCATTCACCATGCTGTCACGATAAAAAATATCTCAAATAAGAAACACTTCACACTCTGTTAAGAAAAAATATGGAACGTGCTCTCTGTTCTGAAACAACAAAAACAATGAATGAATCTAATTATTCACAAGAGTGATTAGATTAATTCAGTGCATCGTATCCAACGGAGCTAGTTCCAGTGTTGTGTCCACTGTGGTCATAGAACACCAGAGTCAATAGGAATTCATTTAAGTTAATCTTAACTTTGAGAATCCAAAACTTTATTGACACTGCCTCTATTGGTCACGTTGTCAACACATGGAGCACTGATGTTGCTAGGGCTGAATACACACCCAAAAAAAAAAGAAAAGGAAAAATAAACAAGAAAAGAACATTGAGAACTGCACACAAGACTCACCAGAAACAGGAAATTTCATCCACAGAAGAAAGCGTCCAAACAGAGAGCGGACAAGAGAGAAGGGTAGAGTAAGACCTGTTAGCGGTTAGCAGGTCGCTGGTGACCAAGGGTGCCCTGGTACATGGATAATAACCTCTCAAATAAACTTTATATTTTCAATTATCGTTTTGAATTGACATTTCGAAGGTATGCAGCTAAAACATTAGGAAGTTGTGGCATCTGTATTTAAAAGGTTAAAATACACAAAAAATACTTAAGAACAGAAGATATAGCATATTGCTGTATTTTTTGCATTTTGATGAGAAGTCGAACTTTCATTCGAATAAAACTACTTACATCTACCTAATCAATTATAATGTGAGGGACTGAGAGCCAGTTACTGAGCTCTTTGAGTCCTCTGTCTTTTTCCTTCCATTTTTCTCGACAGGAAAGACTAAAAAAAGGGCTTGGGGGAACCGTTCTTCAGAAGAAGCCAGAAAATTACAGAGCAGAAAAAGAGAAAAAAGGGAACAAAGAAACTCACTCTCACTCTGACGGTCTCCCAACTACAGCACTTCTACAAACGACTTCATTTCTTAACAACTGCAGTTCTGAATGTCAGAGGACAATTCATTTCCATTCTTCGAAATTAAAAATGCGCCCAAAGGTTTTGGGAGTGCCTGCTCTGGTAGAGGTTCGGGGTTGGGGGGTGGGGGTGGGGGGGGCGCTGCTGTGGCAGAGGTTCGGAGGGTGCAGCCAATGGGGCGTCGCTGTGGCAGAAGTTTGGGGGGTGCAGCCAATGGGGCGTCGCTGTGGCAGAAGTTTGGGGGGTGCAGCCAATGGGGCGGTGGCAGTGCTCTTACCCGTCTTTGCCCGGCTCGCCGAATCGAAGCCCCTCCCCCTCCTTCCCGAGCCTCGCCAGGTTCATCTTGGTCTGAAGGGTCATCAGAAAGGATCCGGTGTAGGAGATCTCCAGATCAAACCACAGGCCTGCGTGGAGAAACACACACACACACACACACACACGTACATGTAAACACGCACATACACACAAGCACACACACACACACACATATACACACACCAAACCTGGGTCAAATACCAGTACTATACTAATATCATGTATCTGAAAATTACATTTTCAACTATTTACAAATAAACTAGCCCAACTGCTTTTTTTATATGAAGCATGTGAAAACACTTTGTATTCAAGTACCAGCTCTCTCATGCTTCAAATACCTCATTTAAATACTGCTTAGCAGAAACACATTTTAAACATCTGAAGTATTTTCCAAAACGGAATCCTTTTCAAACTATTTCAGATTCAATTTAAATCACTGTCATGTAAAGCACCCAAGAGTTTAGCAGTTTTTTTGAAAAATGAAATTGGCTTCATTTTCTCTACTTTCAAAAATAAGGGGGAAAAAAGAGAAAATAAGTTAAGGTAAGTTCTGACCATTTTAAGAACACAGCAGCATTGCATGCGAGCTGTTGGAATGACCCATGTTGGACACACACAGTCACACGTGCTGAGAACCAAAAAATTCTCACACCTCTCCATCTGTGAGGGTGTGATATCCCTGCTAAAAATTCCTGTTTAAACAAGCCTAAACTGCTCACGCTGGTTTAAGCTGTGCTTCCGACACTTTTTAAGCTGGGTTAACCAGCTCTTCACCAGCTGAGCAGCCTATATAGTCAGCTAGTCCACCAGTCTGACCACCAGTTTACACTACCAGCTTAACAGATGGAAATTAGCGATCTAGCTAAATCTGGCACATTTACATCACATAATAGTGATGTTGACCAATGTGTATTGTCCCTGTCAAATAAATGAAAATACATAAAATAAAATAAACTTTTTTTGTCCAGCTAGAGACCAGCTTTGAGCAGCCACTGACCAGCTGGAAGTGTCAAAAACACAGCTTAGACCACCGTAAGCCAGCCTAGAATCCCAGCTGGTCTTGGCTGTAGTTTTGTCCGCAGGGGCGTCTCCGGTACGTCCATTTAGCTCCCGCTGGCCACTGACAGCACAGCAGTGAGCCCTCACTCCCTCCGAGGGACACGCCTTCTGAGGCACAGTGGGGAAGGAGGGGGTGGGGGGGTGGAATGGGGGGGGAGGTGTAGGCGGTGATGACTGGAGCACTGCTCCCTTACATGCAGGACAGGGCTACGTGAAGGCCTTTGCAAACGAGCCCGTTAATTAACTGCTCAGAGTTAATTACTGTGTGAGACTGTGAGTGGGAGCAGGAGGCTGTGGGGGGGGGGCTGGAGGGGGGGGGGTCGGCCTGAGCATTAATACCAGCCTTCGTAATTCAGAATTTGCCGTTCTGCACTTAAGATTTTTCTTTTCTCAACGTTAAAAAATTTCCCTCTTGGGCAATAATGAGGGAGTCCTTTACTATGAATCCTTACGTTATATAATTGAATTAACGGGGCGGTTGATAAATGGACTTGCAAGGTCTCTGTCGATAGACGTCACCGGTGAAGCATGGCCAAGGCTCACTGGTTCTCCAGTCTTCCTTCAGCCTAAACATCTGAATAATGTGTGAAACATTCAAAGCATTCACAGCCTCGGATGCCCCCTGCAATGCCAATCTAACGAATAGCTGAGATTTCTCTCTTCATTTTAAACCCACGGGCTTATTGACTCAGGCGGCTAATTCAGCCGTCTCCTTTTTGAGGCGTAGCGCCATCCTGTGTCTCGCTCTGTCCCTTCCCAGAGACCTCTGCCCACTTCCTGTTCCTCTCTGTCTTTACCTCACCTGCCCTCCACCCCCCCCCCCCCCCCCTCCTCTTCCTCTTTCCCATCCATCGTTCGTTTGAAGTTCTCATTTGCGGCTTGCTCTCCCCCTCTCTCTCCCGAGAGAGAGAGATCTCAGGGCCCTTTGAAGAGAGGGGGCGCAACTGAACGAACGCTCGTTTGAAGTTGGCAGGCGGGCTACGTCGCATTAGCATCAGCGCCTTCGCCCGTTGCCACGGAGATAATAGCAACTGTGACAATAGAGGGGCCCGTCTGCTAACTGAAGAAGAAAAAAAGAAAAAAAAAAACATAAACCTTCTGTCCAAAAAAAAAAAAAAGTGTGATTGAATCCATCTCAAAATACACTTTTCCTGGGCAGAACAGTCTGTTGAATACTTAGTGTCAAGGATATTAGATCATTTAGCCCCAGGGGTGTCCAATCTTATCCAGAAAGGGCCGGTGTGGGTGTAGGTTGTCGTCTCAGCACAGCACCGATTCAACAAAAGACACTGATGAATAAAATGAGGTGTCTTAGTGCTGGGCTAAAACAAAAAAAAACCTGCACCCACACCAGCCAATTTCAGATCAGAATGGCATAGTAGGTAAAAGGCTGAGCACCCCACAGCACTGACGGGGCACAGAACAGCTTTCAACTACAATCACCGTCCAGTCTTAACAGAAATATCTGAATACTTGATAAATAAAGTACATCCTTCAGGGCATATAAAATTTTTTTTTAAAACTATTCATTGTGTAATTGTAAAACCAGTGCCAGCCACCAGGGTGTGCTCCGAGCATACAGCTTTTAGTTATTAGGGCTCGAATGGGCTTAAACATGGCTGTCATGGGATTTTTAAAAATAAAGTATTAGTCATCCACCTTTAAACAGCGCTAGAAAAACATGTTAATTCAGGGGGTTTCCATGTAAACGAGTCAAATAAAGATCCAGTTTCAGTGTTCTGAAGTAACTCTCTCCTCGCAAGCCTGGCAGCTTGTGCCATACAGCCACGACAGATGATTCAAAATGCTGCTGCCCGACTCGTCCTCAACCTTCCCAGGTTCTGCCACGTCACCCCCTCTGTTCAAAGTCCCGACCCTCGCCTGCACTGCAGCCGACAGGACAGCCCCCCCACCTACTCACAGGACACGATTCAGTCCCACACGGCAACTTGACCACTCCGCTCTGCGGCAGCAGGGCGACTTGTACCCCCTGCCGTCCGTTTAATGTAGCAAACGTTAGCAGATGTTTGTGACGTCACAAACAAATCCCGGCCAATCCTTGACTATTAAATGGTTAGGGAACTGGGCTTGTAAACCTGTGACGGTTGCAGGTTCGATTCCAAAGTTAGGATACTGCTGTTGTACCCTTGAGCAAGGCACCCAACCTGAACCGCTCCAGCATAGATCCAGCTGTACGAGCGGATGCTGTGCGTACAAATGCACACAGCTGAGCAAGTCGCTCTGGGTACGAGCATTCGCTAAATGCCCGTAATGTAATGAAAGCAAAGGCCAGCAGACACACTGAATTCCATTACATTACATTTAATTTGGCAGACGCTTTGATCCAAAGCGACCCACAATAAGCGCACGCCGAAGGTCGCCGTAGCGACTGCAGAACACAGGTCAGATAAGGTACAGTTCCCATAAAGTATCAGCTACCCGCAAACCATGAGCATCAGGTTTAGTTCTCACACGGTAAGCGTAGAGTAAGTCAGTGAAGTTACAGCAAGTCACAGACTAGAAGTGAGGCATGATTTACTAGAGATATGATATGAAACAGCTTCAACATCAAGATGAAGATACGAGTGCAACATGAAAGTGCGAGATGAAACACCGCGAGGAGCCATATTTTTTTAATGAAAGTATTTGGGACCCCAGTGATGTTTAAAGTACAGTCTGAGGGGGGAGGGGAGTGATGGGCCTTTGATGGAGCAATGAGCTGGCATGCGCGCGTGCAATTAGGAGCCATTAGCCTTGGCTGTCTGTCTGGGGCAGACTGATGGATGACTCGATACTGCAGCTCCACCCCCGAAAAAACACCAACCCCCAACCTCCCCCCCGTCCCCCCGTCCCCCCCGTCCCACCACACACACACCCCCCACTGAGCCCGCAGCAGGAACTAACAAATTAATTAATTAGGAATTAATGAAGCTCCCTCACCAAACCACCCCCCCCCCAAAGTTTAAATCAAACCGTGGCCTGTCTGGCACAATGCTAATTTATTCAGTCATTAATTAAGGAGACGAGGGACATACTGGGTTTTAATGAATCCTGCTAGCATAGCATATCATAGTGTGAGTACTGAGGTTGCTCAACACCTCAGCAGGATTTACATAAAGTATTAGCACTTCATACGCACCACAGGCGCCATTTTAAAGTCTATTAACAGTTTATTAACGGTTCAAATGGACATAATCTGCCATTTATGTCATATTTACGTGTGGCGTATGATGACGACATACAACCTCTGACTATTTATGTTATTTGGCATAAATGTTTATGAGTGTGCAGTAAATACGAAAGTGCTGCTATAAGGCGTTATGAGATGCTTATGAAGGCTTCACATTGAGCTAGTTATTACGTAATGCCCTTTAGAGAAAGTGTTTCTTTGTGTCTGAAGGGGGAAAAACCCAGGCCCTATTTTTCTCTTTTTAACCACTTCTTCAAAATTCTAATTCTTTTTATCGTTTACTTCTTTAAATTTGGAAGACTTTGCTTTATACATCTGTTTCCGCCTGACTCTCTTTCCTTAGCTCAATGTAAAGCTCTCTAGTTTCCATTGGCCTACTACCTCCTCTTTGTTACAGGGTATCTTTCCGTCATTGAGCATAGTACAGTTATCCTCTGAAACAAAATGGAGTCTATATCCACACAGCCCATTAGAGGTAGATCTCAGCTTATTGGCTGACTGCAGTGCATCGTCCGCAGCAGTGAGTGCAGCAGGAATGGTGTGGAGTTATGTGACGCTGAAGCTAACAGAAGCTCTTCTCAGCTCTCAGGCTCTTACCTTGGTGGTCCACCGAGGGTTTGGACGCCTGCAGGATCTTGGGAACAGCGACGCCCATGTCCAGCTCGGTCAGAGTCAGCTCGTTCATAAAGTACGGCAGCTGTAAACACACGTGGTACAGTCAACCACCCCCACACAGTGACAACATGGTACGCTCCACACTGAACTACCCCCACACCTTGACCGCATGGTACAGTCCACACTCAACTACCCCCACAAGCTGGCAACATGGTACGCTCCACACTGAACTACCCCCTCAAGCTGGCAACATGGTACAGTCCACACTCAACTACCCCCACAAGCTGGCAACATGGTACAGTCCACACTCAGCAACCCACACACCATGGCAGCATTGCATTCCCCAAAGCTCTGGGTGGCAGTGTAGTAGAATGGGCAGGAAATTTGTAAGGGTTGCAGGTTTGATCCCCAGGTAGGACACTGCCATTGTGCCCTTGGGAATATATCCAGCTGTATAAATCTGCCGTGGCCTAAACCAGCCCAGAGCAAGCCAGAGGCAACAGCGGCGAGGGAAAACTCCCTGGAGGTGTAGGAAGAAACCTGAGAAGGAAGAAGACTCAGTAGGGAGGGGCCACCCTCCTCTGGCCAGCTCAGGGTGTGGGTTCACAAATATAAGGTTGCAGGATTTGGTTTGACTTTGATTTGAAATGTAATGCTCTGCACTATCTACCCGGCTGATCGGAGTATTGCAGTAACCTTCGCAGGGATACTCTCAGACGCTCACGGACGTGACCGCACTGACGGGCCGGCTTCATACACTCACCCTGATCTTACTGAGCTTCATCTGGATCTTCTTGGACACCACGTTGGCCCAGTACTTCTCCCCCAGGAAGTCCCAGAAGATCCGACCCAGTAAGGCGTTGACCCAGGCATCCGGCTCCGCCTCTTCCTTGGGGCTGCTAGGCAACTGGAAGGGGAAAACGCAGCAAGTGAGCGGCCCCCCGTCTTCCCTTTAAACACCCACATCACCCGCGCAGCCACAACAGACCCCCACTTTCCCCACTCCGCACCCCTCCCACCTTCTTATATCGAAAATGGAACACTGGGTTACAGGTTCCTCTGGAAGGTTCTGGGATATCCTACAGCTGAGTCTATTGTATGGAGAAGACATCGTCATGACCCCTCCCTAAACCCCAGTATAACCCACCCTGCCCCCCCCCCCCCCCCGCCCCAGAACCCCAGTATAACCAACCCTGCCCTCCCCCTGCCCCCCGAACCCCAGTATAACCCACACCCCCTCCCTCCAAACCCCAGTATAACCAACCCTGCACCCCCCCCCCACCCCCGCCCCCGCCCCAGAACCCCAGTATAACACACCCTGCCCCCCCACCCCACCCACCCCCCATCCATACCTTCTTGCTGGCCCCCGGGCTGCTCTCAGCGCTGTGCACGGGGCTGCTGGTGGGCGTGGCTGGCTGGCCGGGCACGTACTGGGCCATGTACACGCTGTAGTCCAGCAGCGCCTTCTGCTTGCCGCCGCCGCTGAGCTCGCGGGGGCGGGGCTGCGACGCCAGCAGCTCGTCCAGGCTGCTCCGGCTGCTGCTGCGGCTGTGCGACAGCCCCCCTGATTGGCTGCTGCTGCGGCTGTGGGCGGGAACGAAGGCTGGGGGTGGGGAGGGGGCGGGGCCAAAGAAGGGAATGGTCACACACGTGAACGCTCGACACAAAACCCGTGTGCGCAGAGAATCACCGCAGAACTCAACAGTATTCAGATGAGTGCGATGTGCCCTGGCCTAGTCACACTATCAGTTGTGATGCTGAATAGGGTAAATGTCCAATGAACGGATAATAAATAAAAATATCACTCAGTAGTCATTACTGACCAGCACGGCAATTGTGCTTGTTAAATGAGCAGGCCAATGAGTAGTATGCTTGTTGGACGAGCAGGCTAATGGGTAGTGTGGTTGTTGGACAAGCAGGCCAATGGGCAGCTTGCTTGTTGGATGAGCAGGCCAATGGGCAGTGAGTTTGTTGGATGAGCAGGCCAGCGGGCAGTGTGTGGACTCACCGCTCCTGCTCCCTGGCAGGCTCTGGGGCTTCCTGGCCTCCGATTTCAGCTTGGACGCCAGAGTCATCCTGCGGAACCACTCCTCCTTCTCCCGCCCCGTCCGTCCAAAGAGGAACAGGGTCCCATCACCACCGGGGGCCGAAGCCCACCCCCGCTCTGGCGTCCCGTGGGGCCTCTTGGGCTCCTCGCTCCCCCCAGACACCTCCCCCATCTCCCCAACCCCCGCCGCCGCTGTCCACTCCTCGTCTGCCCCACCCTTGCTCGTCTGGGTCTGGGACATGAAGTCTTCCAGCTTGCCCAGCTCGATGCAGATCGGGTACTTCTTATTCCACACCCGTTTCGTGGCCAGGTTCGAGGGCACCAGGTAGATCTGCAGGAGACAGCGTGACCGACAGCATGCCTCTTATTCACAGGGATTGACTGGCGAGATGCCATCGTCATCACACACCACACTGGGCTCCGTGTATGCACTTTAACCCTTTAAGGTGTGAGGTCACATAAAGAATGTTCTTAACAAAACATTCTCATGCTGCTGATGTCACAATCGCAACTGGTAACTGAAGCAATACTCTAGAACACAGACTACCAAATAATCTACTATTCAGAGGGTTAAAGCCCCTGCAGGTTACAGCCATTTCAGAGTCTGGGTGGGGGGGGGGGGGCTCAGAACATCATCATGCAGCACACAGGTAATGCGGCAATATATAATCCATGGCAGCACATAAAGGAAATATACGCAGGCCAGTACATATGTCATTTTCCCCTGTAAACAAGTACAACGGGGACCAAGAGCCGGAGGCCACTACCAAGAAGAACTTATTGTTTTCATTATTTATCAAGGGCTAACAGAATTATCCTACTCTGTTTATATTTCGTATTCAAGACCACATTATGTATTAATAATGCAACTCAAAAAAGAATAACCGGTGCGATGGTACAATGTAAGGCCAATAGCATTAGCAACACCAGAGGGTAGAATGGCAGATCAGATTAATTGAGTTAATAAATGGTTTTAGTTGTTAATAGCCCAGATATTTGCGTATTGAGCTTTAGGAACACGTATTTGTTAGTATTCGAATGGAATAAATGTGATGTGACCTCAAATAGAGAAACGTTTACGTTACGATGAACGAGAACAATGAAAATAACCAGGGCTTGGTAGCGTCCTCAGACGTCTGGGTCTGCGCTGTAGTGGTGTAAATGCAGATGATTCAGAGTGCATTGGTTCAGATGAAAGCACCACACCTATTCAGGTGAGATGGTAACAGACTGTTGGGTAAAATCTGACCGGGAACTAGCGTGTGCAATTTGCACGGGAAGCAAGATGTACAAATGACATACAAAGGCCACCTTACCATCGGTCAGGTCACGGATCGTTTGGCTGACCTAGACCTAGGTGACCGACACGAGGTATGTGGCAGTGAAAGAAGAGTGACAGTTGGGGTGGGACCCAACAAGGGGTATGATATTATGACAGTTGGGGGCAGGGGGGACCCACGTTGCTGTCGGTCAGGTCGTAGATCTTCTGGCTGATGTAGCTGACGTCGGGCTTGGGCTCGTTGAAGGTGGCCCGCCGGGCGATGTTCCGGTTGGGTTTGGAGAGGCGCAGGGACGACCCCTCCAGGCGCACGAAGACCGACTGCGTGAGGGTGGCGTGGTACGTCTCCGGGTCGTAGCTCTGGATCTGGTTCATCCAGCCCTGGTGGGGTACCACAGAGTGTGCCATTACATTACTGTAATAATCATAATAATAATAATAATAATAATTCTCAAACTGTGTAGCCTGTAACTGACCAATGTATTGGTAACCAACCCTGTTCCTGGAGATCTACCATCCTGCAGGTTTTCATTTCAACCCTAATTTGGCACATCTGACGCTACAAATTAGCAACTCAACAAGATCGCTGGCTGTTGAGTGAGGTGTGGCTTTGTTAGGGTTGGAGGGAAGACCTACAGGGCAGTATATCTCTAGGGCCACAGTTGGGAATGACTGGTCTGCAACCTTGGTCCTGGAGAGCTGCAGGTTGTAACTAGCTTTTTATTTTCAGCTTAAAAACAGCAACCAGGTTAGCCCTAAGAAAACTGGTGAGTTGAATTTAAGTGTCTAGTTAATTGCTTTAATCGGTCAATTAGTTAAGTGCAGAGTAACAGCAAAACACTGCAGGCCCTGTGGCTCTCTGGAACCAGTGCAGCAGACGACTGCTCCAGGGTCTGAAATGTTACACAGTGTGTCGCATGCTGGACGTTTCTTCTGCCTGCGAGGCTCTGCAATGGCGAAGAACATAACAGAATAACAAAGGGCAATAAAAACATTCAGTTCACTTGAACCACAGAGAGGTTGGCTGGTCATAAAAACACAGTTTATGGGCTTTGGACCGTGACTGCTGACAGTGGCCTGGTTCCAGTCCACATTTACCCTGAACTCCGACTCACAATTAAATACAATTGTGCTCTCCTCTCCTCTCCTCTCCTCTCCTCTCCTCTCCTCTCCTCTCCTCGCAAACACAATCTGGCCATTTCAGCAAGCACTAAAACTCAACTTGGCGAACCGTGACAAGAACACTGACTTTTTATGTTAGCTGAATTTCATTTCAGGGTGCCCAAGTCGACCAGGCACACTCCCAGGCAAAAGGAAGAGGTAAGTGAAGAGTGAGCTATCACAGGATTAGCATGGCACAGTCACTACTTTTTTCTGTGAAATTGTATGTATTTATTTATTTATTTATTTATTTTAAATGAAGGAGTTTTCATATACATGTCAATAATAACCAACGCGGGGAAGGGCATGAGGGAAGAAAGAAAGATAAAGGGGAGAGAGATAACAAAAAATCCCAGCACATTGAGATCATTCCTTAACCCTTCGAGGTGTGAGGTCACAAGTATGTGACTAGAATGTTCCTAACTGAACATTCCATCGGTCATGTAACAATCACTAATGGTAACTGAAAGCAACGAGAGTTCTAGAACGCTTAGAGTTCTAGAATAAAATTAAATAAAAATAAAAAAACATTCTAAAAAACCTACCCTTCCCAGGGTTACATATTAGAGCAGATACTTGCGTAACGTCTGCACAGACAGGCTGACATCCCCTTCCTGCTCAGGCACTGGGGCAACGTACCTGGGAAGTCTGACAGGTGAGTGTCTGACTGCAGGTTTCGGTGGGTCAGTAGGGGGACACTCTTAGGGCCCGATTTACTACGAATCTGCAAAACCTGCATTTTAGCACAAGCAAAACCAGTAACATGACCAGTGATTGGGTCATGGTTTTTGTTTTGCACCAATCATTGACTGTGTTGTTAGTTTTGCGTGTGCCCGCTGAAGATCTTGATAAATCAGGCCCTTAGAGTCTGTATTATCATAACAAGGTGAGCCTCAACTGCACTTGGTACTAAAGCCAACGATCCTGAGGAGCGCACGCAACTAGCCTTACGGGATGCCTGTCGCTAACTCGAGCGCCAGGAGTCATCGGCCGAGCCAGGCTTTCGGAATCTTCCTCGTGCTTAAAATGGTCGTCACCGCATTCCACCCATATTTTACCCAACACACCCACAGCTCTGACTGACGAGACGGATTCCACCGGCTGGCTGTCACGCCAACACCTCCGTCTCATTTTTTTTCTTCATTGTGGCTCCTTTTTAATGGAGCAGTGCATTGTGGGATCATAATTCCAGTATTTAGAGTTTGAGGGCAAGTAATCCTACTGTGCTTACAGGCTTTCACATGAATACAGGATCTTTTTTTGTTGACCAAATTTGGCAAATGCTCAGCTCCTGAATCATGCGCAATATATTTTATACTCAGCGAAACGGTTTGACGCCAAAAGAGCACCACTAGTTGATTGGTTGAGTTCAAGGCCAACCATCGCAGGCTGACCAATCAGAGCGAGGCTCCCTGCTGTGGACACTGTTCGGTCTCTCTTTGCCAGAGAACAACGGTCAGGGCTAGGCCATCCTTTGCGAGGTATAATCCAAGCGCTGGCATCCAGGATAATGGCCAAAACTGCTTTTTAGCAGCACATGCCAGAGCTTCACCTTTAATCAAGCAACAAAGGCACACTTCTGTGTTAAGTGCTGATGATGTCACTGTAAGAGGAAGTGCAGAAAGAGGAATGACCTCTAATATTATGTAACATTATGTAACTGGGCGCTGGGACAAAGAGCACAAAAAACCAAAAAAAAAAAAACGTAACTACAAGATGAGCACCCTCAATGAGTAGGAGGGAAAGAGGCCAGAGAGGAGCATTCTCTGTGAGATCAGACCTATGGTCTGTGACAGAACGGGCGGGGAAATTCACACACGCACTCACACACGCTCACACACTCACACACTCACACACACATGCGCTCACACACGCACACACATACACGCTCACGCACTCATACACACATTCACACACTCACACACTCTCGCACACACACACACACTCGCACACACGCGCTCACACACGCTCACACACGCTCACACACACACTCACGCACACTCACGCACACTCACGCACACTCACACATGCTCACTCACACACACCCACCCATTTACTGTTGCTGCTCTTGGCCCTGTCATCTGTACGAAGCCTCTGGTACCTGACAAAGACTCAGAGCAAAGGGCACGCAGACCCACCTTGAAGATGTCGGGTTCCTTGACGTCCAGGTGCGCCACGTTCCACGCCTCGCTGCTGCAGGTGGCCCGCTGGGGGCCGTTGCCGGAGCGACGGGGGGCGGCCAGCCACACGAACAGCATGGCCAGCATGAAGCCCAGCGCCGCCCCCAGCAGAGCCCCGCCCAGGTAGGTGGGGAGGGGCAGGATGAAACAGCAGTAAAGCAGAGAGGTCAGGACTATTAGGGTCATGTAGGGCACGTCAGGCGCTTCCTCTTCCTCCTCCGGTCTGCTCTCTTCCTGAGGTGGGCGGGGCTCGCTGGCTGCGGCAGGCTCCGCCTCCCCGTCGACGCAGTCACTGTACAGCTCGACGAACTCCTCATCGTCCTGCCTGGCCAGAGCCGACATGGACCACGTGTCCTGCCCCCGCGAGGGGTACCTGGTGCCCGTGGCCCTGCCCGGCGACCCCGCCCCAGCCCCGGCCCCGCCCGTGGGGATCTCCCCCTCCCAGTCCAGGCCCTCCTCCTCCTTGATGCAGTAGTTGTTGTTGTTGCTCTCGGCCAGGCCGTTGAAGCCGGCCAGGCTGGTGAGCTCCGTGGCGCTGGAGGACAGCCCCTTCAGGCGGGCCCCGCCGCCCTCGTCCCCCATGATCTTGCTGAGGCGCTGCAGGGGCTCGTACATCACCTCCGAAAGCCGGCGGCGGGTGTCCTCCAGCCGCGCCTCCACCTCCTGCACCGTGAAGAAGGGCCGGCTGTCCGGGGAGGCCGCCGGGGAGGAGGGGGCCGTCTTGGAGTCGCCCCCGGCGACGGTGCCGGCCGCCGCCGCCGCCGCCGCCAGCGCCGCCGCGCGCGGCTGGGTGAACTGGCGGAAGAGCTGCAGCCCCAGGAGCGAGTCGGGGATCCGGGAGGAAGAGGAGAAGGAGGAGGAGGAGGAGGACGAGGGGTTCGAGGGGTCCTGGTCGGCGCCGGACGATTCCGTGGACAGGGACTTCACCAGCGTCTTCATCAGCTGACGCTTGGTGGTGGGCGGGACCGCCACGCCCTCCCGCGGCTCGTCCACGGAGAGGGACTTGACCAGGCTCAGGAAGGGCCGCGAGGCCGGGGCCGTCGACCTGGAGGGGGAGGAGCCAGAGATGGGGGGGGGACGAGGGGGCGGGACTCTCCGCTCCGGGGCGGAGTAGGCGGGGCTGTGGGCAGAGCCGGCGGCCGGAGGAGGGGCTGGGGGCGGGGCGCTGGAGGACCCCGCCCCCGCACTGTTCACGCCCTCCGCCTCAAACAGGTCCTCGCTGGCCTCCTCCGCAGTCACCACGCTCGGGTCGTACTCCGCCGCAGGAGGAGGAGGACGGGGGGGAGGGGGGGCAGCCGGCTCGCGCAGAGCCTCTTCCTCCTCCTCTTCCTCCTTCCCCAGTGCAGAGAAGTGGACGGCGACGGTCTCCCGGGACGCCGAGCGCGGGACCGGCAGCTTGGGCATGGCGGGGAGCCGAGAGGACATGGGACCAGACCTGTCCGCATGGCCGCGGCTGCTCATTGCAGTGCTGCGTCACGCCCTGCAGGGAACACACATTCCCATCATGCATCATTAGGCGTACGATCAGTCAGCCTCAGGTCGAGAGTTAAGAGTCAATTAAGAACATTCTAATCACATATGAGCGATCTGGCACCTTAAAAAGGTTCAAAACGAAGCTCAACCCATTTCCGCATTTCCGTTTGGAGGTTCACGGTGGTAAAAGTAGCGATGCATAAAATAGCTATTTTTTTTTCTTTTTTACTTCATAGAATGCCACAGCGCCTCCCTGCAGCTCTGACAATTCCCTTCACAACAGAACGTTCCGGAAAGACTGGCTCCCTCGGGGGACCTGACATTTACCGCCCCGAGTGCCTAGCAGATACCTTCAGCCAGACGCGTACAGCCGTTCACAAACTGCCCCTCACGCTGCGACGCGCAGAAGCTGAGCCTCGCTGGAGAGAAGGGGTTTCCAGCAGTAACCTTCAGGTCACTCATTAATGCAGTTCCCCCCCACCCCCACCCCCCAACATCAGCGTTAATTTTAGTCGAGGCGAAAGCGTGCGGTGAGACATTACCGCACAAACACTGGAGTGCGCGTGAGGACACGCAGTGCATTAGCAGAGAGAGAGAGGGGAAGCCTCCCCATGTGCGGCAGCACTGTTAAATTTAATAAGATAGACTCTGCAGAATAAAGAGCATGTTCTGATATGGGGAGTCTTTGAAGTGGAAAATTGGGGAAGGGGGGGGGGGGAGGCAGGCAGTGAAAATGCCAAGCTGTGGGGGGTGGGTTGTGCTTCCCTAAGAGGAAGCAAAAAAAAATAAAAAACATAATCAAGTTCAGCTGGGGGTCCCAGAGCTGCAGGGAGTCCCCTCTATGAAGAGCATCGGTCCAGGCACTGCTCATCTTCCGTCTGGAGCACCGCAACTCTCTCCTGGCCAGCCTGCCATCCCATCGAAGCTGCAGGAAGCCTGAGCGAGCCGAGCCCATGACCTCACAGACCGCCCAGGACAACACACTGATCAAACGAGCAGCCTCATTCATTCAGAAAGCTGGAAACAAACAACTCGAAGGGTGGGAGGCCACAGAAGCCAGTCATCTGGGGGGGAGTCGGGGACAGGTGCATGCTGGGTAATCCGGTGTCAAACAGCGAGATACCATGAAAGACAACATCCCTGACAACCTGTGCCAGATCAGTCAGCCGCACCATAGCAACGAAACACTAGAATTCTGATTTGATTTACCATTGAGAGGGAGAGGGTAAACAATGCAGATGTGTGTGTAAAATACAGACAGCTAGTTTTCATTCTTTACA